>NW_005842159.1:296636-315562 GCF_000455745.1 Alligator sinensis | reverse complement strand
TGCTGCTATCTGAAGTTGCAGTACTTCACAACTAGAATAACCTGTCTCTTTATCTGAGTACCCTCTGCTGCTCTGGAGTCCTCTTGAATGGATTTAACCCTTCTTTTAAATGTTAACATGCAGCTTGAAGTGACCCTTTCTGATACCATATACTGGTGGGTTCATTTGCCCAAAGTCATAGGCCAGGGGTTGTCAACCGGGGGTACTTAGACCGGTCCTAGGGGGTATGCAGGGGCAGGGAGGGACGAAGCGCTGCCACCTTCCAAGAGCAGGGCCGGGCCAGGGCAAGGGCAGTGACGCCACTCTGTGGGGTAGTTCCTGACTTCTAAATCATGCGTGTGCAGACTTGTTCCTGGAGCCCCAACTCCTGGAGACTTGCATCTGTGGTGCAGCTCCCTCCTATCCCCTCACCCCATAGGGGGAAGAAGGAGAACACTCTCCCTGGCAGCAACTCTTCTGGGACTCCAGGAGGTTTTCCACTGTAGGAGAATGCCCCCCTCCAATCAGCTGAATGGCAAATGGGGGCGGGAGGAGTTTCTGAAGGCAGAGTCCCGACAGAGCTCCCTTATTGCCTGCCCCTGGGCAAGCAGGGAGCCAGTGTTTGCACTCCCTTCTGTCTCCTTGGGAGAGCAAAGGACTGTGGGATGTTGGATATCTGTCCCGAAAAAAGTGTACAGCTGTTCAAATTAGACTAGAAGAAGGAAGATTTTTTTTGGGTAGGTATCAAATCAAACTTCTTGCAGAAGAGTCAGTTCTGTTATGCCAGACATCCTTTGAACAGCTGTATGTTCTCTTTTTGTGCAGAGAGAGATTTTTTTTTTCTCAGCACAAATAACATGCCTGCACATGGCCAAAGTCAATGCTATGCCACCACCCTAGTTGGTTTTGTATGACATCTAGCTTTGGGTTTGAATACTAACATGGCCTTTGGGGAGGATTGTTTACTATTTATCATAGCCACCATATTATGAAGAGCTTGAAAATCAGCAATAACATAATGTTGGAGACTAGCAATTTTGACATCTTACTTATTGAGTATAACAAATATGCATGCAAACGCTTCCATATTCTTATGCTTATTTACTTATGGAAAACTACAGAGCTTTGTCCCCACCAAGATTTTTATACCTAGATAGACAACTTGCCTAGGTGTCTTGCTGAAAAAGTATTTTTGGAAGAGAAGCTAGAGTCTTTTCAACTTGCTAATTAACATGAAAACTACAAATTGCCTTGTCTTCACTAAGATTTCACCTTATTAGTTGAGTAAAGTGTGCACCTGTTTTCCATAAAAGATATGAATTAAGATAAGCTTCTTGCTGTCATCTTCAAGACTCTAATGCGAGAGTGGACAGTTTTTTGGGCTGAAGAGCCACTTAGAGAGTTTTAGTGAGCTATTGTGGGCCAGGTCAGTACCCCTGGCCCTCTGGCTGACAATAGCTCACCAAAACTCCCTAACTGGCTCTTTCCCATGTTTGGCTGGGAGGATGGGATGGGGCAATGGGTGGACAGAGAGTGGCATCCAGAAGCAGGATAAACAGGTGTGCAGGGCCAGGGCTAGGGCTGGGATCAGGATCACAGAGCCTTGACAGCATGTGGCTGTGGCCCAGGGCAGAGCCACAATCCACTCCCCACACACCCTTGTGAAAGGCGTCACTTCCACAGGCAGGGGCATGCGGGGAGTGGATCGTGGTTCTGCCCTGGGCACTGGCCCCCTGCTGTCACTGTCTGGTGATCCTGGGGTCTCAATGAAGACCAATCTGAGACCTGCATGGGCAGAGCACAGTTATCTGGACAGGTGGGATGGAGCCACAGGTGGATGGGGAGTGGTGTCCAGGAGCAGGATAGCTGGGCAGGGCCGGGCTGGGATTGGGATCGTAGGGTGGTGACAATGTGGGACCAGGGATTGGGGCAGAGCCACAATCCGCTCCCCGCACACCCGTCATGCAGATACCAGATAATGGTTCTGGTCCAGCCACACATTTTCTTTGCCCCATGATCCCAATCCCAGCCCTGGCCCTGCCCACCTATCCCACTTCCAGGCACTGCTCCCTGCGCACCTGCAGCCCCATCTCATCCCATCCAACCAGCTGAGCACGCCCTGCTCATGCAGGTCCTGGCCTGGTCTCTGTGGAGACCCCCTTTTCTCCCACCACTCTATCTGGTGCCTCCAGCAGTGGGTGCAGGGCAGACAGGCCTGGGTGCCTGGGCAGTGGGGCTGGGTCGAGCATTGGAGACCGGTAGCAGCAGCTGGAAGGAGCCGCTACGGTAGGGGCTGCCAAGAAGTGAATCTGGTTGCTGCACTGCCCCAGTCCCACTGTGCACCCTGAGGTGGTGGGAACACCTGCACATGCCATGGCCTAGGCTGCTCCCTGCACCTGGGCTGGGTGGGGCTGAGGGACCCACCACAGGCCAGATAAAATCCCTTGACTGTCCAAATCTGGCCCACAGGCTGTATTTTGCCCACTCCTGCTCTAATGCAGCCTCTTAAAACTCAAGGTAGCCCTCATTAGTCACTATGCACCTCTCTGAAACTGCCAGTTCTTAGATTTCCCCCATTTTTTGACTATGAAAAAAAAAATAGATTATTTTATCTGTTGCAAAGAACTTAAAAAGACCACAGCAGGTCAGAATGCTTGTGACACTATCGAAATACCAGGTGTTCTTGTGAATCACAGATAAGCATTTTCACATCAGTCTAACAGTGCTAATATTGAGTGGCATCTTGTGACATCCTTAAAAGGATACGTCTGAGAATCACTGCTCTAACGGCTGTACTCCCTTGCCTACGTCTCAGCTGTTGCTTTCTGCTCTACTCAGCCCTTTGTCCTTAATTTTCCTTTTTTAATATATTGCAAAATTGGAATAGCCTCCCTATTCTCCTCCACAGTTCATCATTAACCTTCTGCTTTAGCCTAGTTCATCTAGCTCCATCCTCCCTCTATCTCTTTTTCTGTCTCATTACTTTTTTTGAGGGGGTGGGGTATTAGGGGCAATATGTCTGTGTTTCTAGCTCAGAATTTCCTTGTGGCTCAGACCTTGTCTGTCTACATGTTTGTGAAGTCTGTGGCCCTGCCATATTATTGCAAAATAATAAAGAAATACCTTGAACAGCTATGGTGCTTTTCATTCTGTAAGGATGTTAAGGCAGTGTAATGAACTGATGTGTTTGCATTCATATTCATTATACTTGGTAAGTAGGATGTCAAAATTACTCTCCAATATGATACATTTTATTGCTGGTTTTGAAGTCCTTCATAATGTGGTGGCCATGATAAATAGAGAACAATCCTTCCCAAAGGCCATATTAATATTCAACCAAAAGCTAGCAGCATTACAACATTCAAAAAGTAAGCATAATAAATAGGATATAATAAGTCTTTGGGACTTAAATTTGAGGACTCAAAAGTGGTGGCTATATTTCTGGATCTGAAGCAGTCTCTCCTCTTTTTTGGTAATAACAAAAATAATGGCAATATCCTCCTCATTTCAGCTCCTAAAGGACAAATTAAAATACAGGCTCGTAAAGCCATAATATTTTGAGCTCCTTTGACTCGAACAAAAGAAGATACCGGTGCTTCATAGTAGTGACCCTAGGCAAGCTGTCTTTGAACCTAGAAAAATAAAAGTAAATGTACTAGCTGGCAATTATGGAACTTTATTAGACTGTGGACTCTCTCCTGTTAAATACTCAACTGTGTGTGTATGCATGTCATAATTTAAATTGTATCTTGCATGTTGAAACTGTTGTGAAGTGTTCTCCTTGTTTATGCTACTCAGAACTTGTCAACATTGTAAGGGCGACAGTTGTGTTTTGGAACATTAGTCTTCCCAATGCTCGGATAGGAAATGAGGCTAAGTTTGAAGTGACTGAGTAGGAAATCTGTCAGTGGAGTTAGGATTTCCTGAGGATTGGTCCCATAGCTATATTAGAGGTGGTTCAGTGGTGAAGAGGAAGTTTTACCAGCCCATTCAGTTTGTGGGCTGATAAAGCACCAATCAAGAATGAGGGTCCTATTATGTCTGCAGCAGTGCCCTGGGTACAAAGTAGATTTAAGCAACCTAGGGTAGAAGTGGCAGAGGCGTTTGTTCCCTGGGGTGAAAGGGGTGGCTCATGAGTGCACCAGTAAAAGCCTTGGTCTGTCTTTCAGCAGAAAAGATGGTGGCTTTGCATACTGCTGATGCTTGTTTATTAAGTGAAGGCCCACAAAGTTTGTTACAATGGGTTTTTCAGTCTCTCAAGGGGCAGAACTAGTTCCATTGGTTCCTGGCTGAAGAGGAAATAAGGGAATTTAACCTCTCACAGGCCAACATTTCAGATGGGCCTGTTTTAGATATTGTGTATCATCTCTTCAGTGTCACTTCCCCCCAGTCTTTTAAGATGGAGGTAATCGAATAATATATTTGTAAATTTCAGAAATACGGCTTTTAGAAAACTTGTTGTAGGACATTAAGGCTGCTTGCAGATGTTAAAAAAGCAAACAAACAAAAAACCTGCACTTTACCAGAAGAAGCAGTGTGCGACTTCAACCCAGTTCCGCAGCGTCTGTATAGATCGGGCACTACAGCGGGGCTTTTTGGCGCTTTTAGCTAAGGCTAATTCAATCAGCTTTTAGATAAAAGTGTTATTTATTTATTTATTTATTTATTTTAATTCCTGCAAGCAGCCTAAATTGGGTTTATATGCTTCAATGTTATGATATCAATGGAATGGTAGACTGCCACTTGACTATATTTATTTTTTGATCTGGGTGGAGCCAGTGTTGAATTTGTATTTCTGAAGAAACAAGAACCCGCTCTGGCAGAATAAATTTGGGGGGGGGGGGTTGTTTGGTTTGTTGTGGTTTTTTTGTTTTGTTTTGTTTTTGGGGGTTTTTTTGGTTTTGGGGGGTTTTTTTACAGGTTGTTTTATGATCAGCCTTTTCAGTGGAATCATCTGGGTTTAACATAGTTGAATAGCAAATAGTTTTAAAGTCATAATTAAACTGTTTTGTTTGCTTAGCAGCCATGATTAAAGAGATACGCAGCACAAAATTAAAATTAAATTTTCCATTCTGCAAAAAAGGGAAAGTTGATTTACAAAACTGTCGGTTAAAATTATTTTGTTTTCAAAATATATAGTACAGATTCAGGTCTTAAGCTGTCTTCTTAATAGTATTTTTAGTGACTTCTTTTCAAGGAAATGTAACAGGTTTTTTTGCATTTGTGTCTTAATGATTTTTATAGGAGATTTTAAATTGTTTGCACAGGAACAGCATTTGAAAATTGCTGTTAAATATGCTGTTATCAACACTAATCTAGTACTACAGTAATCTTCCTTTTCTATAATTTGTTATGCAACTCCAACCAGTAAAGATTGTTATGACTGAAGAAATCACACTCTTGATACCTCAGACTGTGGTTAGAGGCAGTGGCAGCATTCCAAGGTAACTCTGCTTGATTTGGACTTAAGATTTGTGTCTCTGCAGAGGTATTTGCCTACTTGGCATTTTGCTGCAAACATTCAGTCAGGAAAATAAACCAAATTGATACACTTATAGCCTGGCAAGTTCATTTGAAAGCCATCATGAATTAGCCACATAATATTGATTTATGATTTTTCTTTCTTTTGAAGTGTGGTCTCTAAACCTGTTGGGTATGATAAAACTTAAGAATGAAAAGCTTACAAACAGTAGTAATAGAAACAGATGGAAAATTCAATATCTGGCATTCCTTAAAAAGCTTTGGTTCCTTTTTTTGGAACATGTCTTCTTTGAAGACAGCAGGTGTAGTCACTCCTTCCAAGAAGTGTCACTGTTGATATTTTTTCAACCAGTTGTGAAATTGATTAATCTACTTTTAGATCCTCTGATACTTTGTGAATTGTCTTGCCTTTTTTATCACTGGTATATAAACCATTGGGGCTGGGAGCATATCACTTCCAGGTTCTGTACAATGCAAAAAAATGTTTCTTTGGTTTCACCAAAAAAACAACTGGAGCAAATGAAAATAAGTATATTAATGTTTTAAAATTGAGGTAGTATGCTTATTTAAATTAGAAGTTACTGATATTGAGTCAGTTGTGTTACAGATAAACATGAAGGTAACTTCTGACCCTCCTCTGAAATTGTATGTTAATTTTGCAGTATTTTGTTAATGAATTAAAGAGTCCTTGGAAACCACATGATCATACTCATAATGACTTTTTATTCCTACCTGTTGATTACCAGTCAGCCTTAGTTTGAAATTAGTAGTTCAACACATAACCACTCAAATAGCAAGCCAGAAATGGATAGCAATTTCTAATAAACTATTTTTTTTTATATTCAGCCTAAACTTCTGTCATCCCTGGGCTTTTAGGATTTTGACTTCTCTGGGTTCTTGTGTCTTTTTAGCTTTTTCTTATCACCATCTTGATTGCTGGGTCCTACTTTTCTCTCCTTCTTTCAGAAGGAGTTCCTCATGGACCTTCTTTTCCTAAGTATGCAAGCGACTACTATCTGTATGTTAAGATTTGCATATCTCCCTTTATTCTGGACTAGCCTCCCTATCTCCAAACAGAAATATCAGCACTCTGGTCTAATCTTAATTATCTTGCATTTTTATTGCCAGGGATCCTGGATTTCCCTGGTTTAAAAAAAAAATCACAAATTCTCTGATAAAAACCCCAAAATCTGTTAATGAAATTCAAAGGTCCCTCACAACCCCCCAGCCCTGCTCGTGCCTCTCACTCCCCTCCACAGCCTCGCCCTCCACCCACAGGGCTACTCCACCAGCCCTGCCAGAGGTGGTTCCCAGTTGCCAGGGCTATGGACCCAGGTCCACAGCCTCCCTGCCCCTACTCTCCCCTGCTACCTACTGCTGGCTCAGGCAGGGGGACAACTCCCCGTCACCACGCACACTCCTAGGGGGCAGGGGGCACCTGTGCCTTCCAGATCTGTACATGGGGTAGGCACAGGCTGCCAGTTTGGGCTGCCGCCCTACTTCCCTCCCCAGGGCCTCTGCAGCCTAACGAGCGCAACACGGTGTGGCAGGGAACAGCGGACCGCACAGAAACGCTGCTTGCTGCTGTGAGCTCCGCGCTGCTCTGGCAACGTGCCTCCGGTATGCAGGGCTGCAGTGAGAGCAGCAGCACAGGGTTGTGCCCCTTAAAGCAGCAGCACATGCAAGGAGCGTGTCACCAGGGCAGCACAGAGCTTGCAGTCATAAGGAGATCCCCGTGCAGCTTTGCTGTTCCCTCCTGTGCTGGGTCATGCCCATTGGGCTGTGGAGGCCTCAGGGGAGGGAAGCAGGGTGGGAGCCTGAGCATGCAGCCTTTGCTTGCCCCATGCACAGATCTGGGGATGCGTCTCCCCTGCCTCTTGGGAGTGCACTCAGTAGTGGGGAGCTGGCCCTTCCCCTCCCCTGGACAAGCAACCCGTGGCCCCATCCTGCTCCCCTCTGGAGCTCTGCAGCCGCCCATTGTGGCCCTGGGCCCCAAGCCTTACGCACCACCTGGCTGGGCAGCAGCCCCAGCCCTGCCCAGCTCCCTCCCTCCCTCCCTTCCTCCAGGGACCTCAATTCTGCCCCCCTCCCAAACCTGCTGGAGCTGCTCTCTAGGCTGCCTGGTGGCCATGTGCATGTACATGGTGCCCCCTGTCTAACCGCCTCCTCCCGCTCCCTCCCAGCTCCCTGAAGGCTGGAACTGCCAGCCTGCAGAGAGCTCACTGCAAAACTGCAAAATTTGTGGGTTTCTCTGGTAAAATGAGAAATCCGTGCTTGCCTTCCGGAAAAGGTAAAATCCACAGTTTACTCCGTTTTTCTGTGGGAAACTGGAAACTCAGATTCCTGTATTACCATGGTGTTCTTGATATCTGTTTATCTCAAGAGTACACCAAATGAAAACCGTCTTTACACCACCACTACCCTCCAATACCCGTCTCTCCAGTGAAGCCAATTTACATTATTCCATTGTTGATTGCATTGTTACTTAAAAATCAGTCAAGTAATGCTAAATAATTTGGCCTCTCCTTTAGTACATTCTACTAAATTGATGCCTTCTGGGATTCTCTCTTTTCCAAATATGTTAACAATACTAAGTTCCTTTGTCCTTTTGCCAGGCTCCTTTTGAGGCCGTCCTTTCTTGGACTTAGAGTAATCATTAGCATCCTAGCTCCTTTCTTCTGCAGATGATCTAAACTTAAGTATCTCTTCTTTCTGCATAAATTAGTCTATGCTCCAACTGCTGTTTTCTCACCTTCACTCCTTTTTAAAACAACGAACAGCTGTCTTTTAATGTAAACCATGGATTTGAGAGAAGAGGCTTGCTGCAAAGTAAATGGTGTGTCAGTGATGTTACGGAACTAAACATATAGCTTTTTTATGTATGGTGAAATACAGCTTCCTAACATATTACGTAGGGTTTGAGAGGAAAGTAGGTACCTGACAGTAATATAAAATAAGCCACATCAGAATGTTTTCAGATACTTTTACTTTCTTTGTCAGTCTTGCATATTAACTGCTCACAAGTATAGCAACATCTGACTATGCTTATCAAGTCCTGCTTTATTCCCTTACTGGCAGAGTCATTATTCAATGCCTAATTAGATTTACTGTACTGCTTTATCACTTAGGAATACAAATGAGAAACACAATCTAGGGGAAAAAAGCATGGTTAAATTAGTCACTTGTAATGCTGAATGAAATACTGTTACTTTTTAAGATTCCTTGTTTTGCTGGTTTTTAAAAAGAACATTTTTGCATTGTAGTTCATCTACCTGTACAATATGTTCAGTTGTTTAATGTGTTACAATTCTCAGATGGGAAAGGAAGTATCTGACAACGTTTTATCACTTCATGAGTTTCTCATTAGATCACCCATACAGAATTATCAGCTATAGAGATCTGCTAATTTGATGAAGAGGCTGTGGGCCTGCAGATAATTGAACAAATATATCACTGTACTAAAAAAATGCATTTGTCTCCCTCCATTCAAAACCCAAAGGACAACACGTGTGGCTGCAGAGAGAAATGGCAAAGAGGATAGAAAATGATGACAGATTTCTGCAAAGCAAAATCAAAATCTGCCTACATAGCAGATTTTCTTAATAGAAGACAATTGTTCCTTCAAAGCTTTCAGCTCTGTTGGCCTTCTTATTCTCTTGCAGGAATGTCACTGCCTACACTGAAATGGAGTAGGATGGTTTGACAAAAGAGCCTTTTATTTATTTGCATGTGTGGTCATAGTTTTGTTTAAATTATTTTTACTTTTACTAAGTGAAATGAATTCTCCCCAATTCTCTCTTGCTCTCTTTCTTAAAAAAGCATAAAATGACATTCCTGCAATCCTTCAGAAGGTTGGTAGAAATAAATACTTAAATAGTTGACTAGTGCCAGGTAATTTTCGTGGTTTCCCAGTGACTGAACCTACCTCTCTTTTCAGTAGGCTTTTTCTTATGCCTTCTTTTTAAGGCGCCTTCTGGCAGCTATTCTTCTGGGTGTTTCACATATGCATTGTTTAGTTGAATGTTTAGCCCCACAACTGCTTCTTATATTGGGATTTCATCAGTGCATTTTGTTGTGGGTTGGGCCCAAAGCATAGTGAATTTGTGGGATTAGGTCCTGACACAGACATAAATTAGATATTGCAGGGATGAGAACCAGGGAAGCACCTAGGTAAATGCTGAGTGATACAAAGTGCTAAAGACAGACTCTCCCATTAGGCAGTAAACTACTAGGTTGCAGAAATTGCATGACTTTTAATTATATAAAAGTGGCTGTGGAGTGTGAAGGACAAACGTTATCTAAGGTAGAAAAACTGCTAGACTGAGTATAATCAAATGTTCCTTCTATCGTTCTGTACCGAGGGTTAGAGGCCACAGTCTTTCACAATGTTCCACTAGGGTTTATCCTTTTATACTCAGAGAAACTAAGTAAGATGTTGGGATATAGGTGTGTGAACAGCTCTCTGGGAAGCATTAGAAACTTAAAGTAGATCACAAACCTCTCTCTCTTTCTCTCTCTCATTTCAGCATTCACTTTTTATTGAGTTATGTTGTAAGTATGAAACACTTCCTGCTTAACTTTGAGTCTGTTGAAGTTAAAAGGTATATAATTACAGTTGGATAGCTCCTGAAAATCATAGCCATGCAAACTGTGGCAGAGAAGTTTCAAATTCATGAAGTTTAATATGCATCATCAAAACACTGTTTATATAGCAAACTCCTACAGTTTGAGTTGCTTGCCATTTTTATGAAAATAATTTTAATGTTCAGCCTTAAGCTTGCTAGCTTGGAAAAAGTACAGCACAGCTCTGTGGGCACGTACATAGAAGGGCACGTACATGATGGAGGTATTAATCCTACTTTCTGATTGATGGCTTAGTCAGTGGGTTGAACAAGTTTTAAGCGTCTGCACCACTTTTTTATTTTCCATGAAAATCAGGGTTATGAGTATAACCTAAGGCAACTTTTTTAATGACAATCCACAAACTTTTTACTGACAACCATGCTTTGTTTTACTGACATATGTTTTACATAATAAAAAGGTAACCTTTCTTCCAGACCTTGGACAAGGGCTGGGTTCAAACAGTATTAAAAAATTTTGTCTGTCAGTAAACAGTTTTGTAGATTATCAGTTTTTAAAAAAAACCCCAACAGAAACAAAAACCCAACCTCTTGGGCTAGTAAGACTTGACTGCAGCAATGGCTTTACATCTTTATCAGTGACCTAGATGAGGGAGTAAAAAGCTCAATGATTAAGTTTGCGGATGATACCAAGCTGTGGGGACAAGTGGGCACATCCGAGGACAGGACAAAAATCCAGGATGACCTTGACAGGCTGGTCCTATGGGCTGAATGCAATCAGTTGGGGTTCAACAGGGTCAAGTGCCAGGTCCTTCATCTGGGCAGAAAGAATCCTCACCATATGTATACGATGGATGGTGGTCCACTGGCTGGCACTGCATCTGAAAGGGACCTGGGAGTGACAGTCAACCAGAGGATGAATATGAGTGATCAGTGCGATGAAGTCGCCAGCAAGGCAAATAGAACTCTGGGGTGCATCAGCAGATGTGTTGCCAGTAGATCCAGAGCGGAGCTCTTCCCCCTCTATGTGGCATTGGTGAGGCCACAGCTGGAGTACTGTGTCCAGTTCTGGGCACCACACTTCAAGAAGGATGTGGACAAACTCAAAAGGGCGCAGAGAAGGGCAACCCGCATGATCAAGGGCCTGGGGGATAGGCCTTATGAGGAGAGACTTTGGGATATTGATTTGTTCAGTATAAGTAAAAGAAGACTGAGGGGTGACGTGATAGCCACCTACAAATGTCAAGGGAGAACACCAGGATCTGGGAGAGCAACTTTTCAGAAAAGCAGCCCCTGGGAGGACAAGGATGAATGGGCACAACCTAGTTGAGGAAAAGTTTCGGCTAGACAGAAGGAGAAACTACTTTTCCATATGGGTAAGTAGAATCTGGAACACACTTCCAGCAGAAGTGGTGCAGTCGCCATCCCTGGCAGTGTTCAAGAGGAGGCTGGACAAGCACCTCATTGAGCTCATTTGAGCCCAATTACCTCCTGCCCGTGGCAGGGGACCGGGCTGATGATCTTAGAGGTCCCTTTCATAGTTGGTAGGGTTGGAAGGGACCTAAGCAGGTCATCAAGTCTGACCCCCTGCTGTGGGCAGGAAAAGATGCTGGGGTCATACGACCCCGGCTAGGTGATTGTCTAGCCTCCTTTTGAAGACCCACAGGGTAGGGGCAAGCCCCACCTCCCTTGGAAGTTGGCTCCAGCTCCTAGCTGCCCTGACTGTGAAGTAGTGCCTCCTGATATCCAGCCTGAATCTACTCAGTCAGCTTATGGCCGTTATTCCTTTTTATTCCCGGTAGTGCTGGGGGGAGCAGGAACTCTCCCATTGCCTGCTGGTCCCCCTTGGCAAGTTTGTAGGCGGCCACCAGATCCCCCCTCAGCCTTCTTTTGTGGAGGCTGAACAGGTTCAAGTCCCATAGCCTCTCTTCATAGAGCCTACCCTGTTGCCCCCGATCATGCAAGTGGCCCTCCTCTGGACCCTCGATGCTATCCACATCCCTTCTGAAGTGCAGCGTCCAGAACTGGATATAGTACTCCAACTGCAGCCTGACTAATGTTGCATAGAGGGGGAGGATCACTTCCTTGGACCTGCTCATAATGCATCTATGGATGCATGACAAAGTGTGGTTAGCCTTCCTGACCGTGTCCCCACATTTGCGGCCCATGTTCATCTTGGAATCAACAGTGACTCCAAGATCCTTTTCTGCCTCTGTGCTGACAAGAAGGGAGTTCCTCAGCCTATAGGTGTACTGCTGGTTCTTCCTCCCCAGGTGCAATAACTTGCACTTGTCCGTATTGAAACCCATCCTATTCTCATCTGCTCACCTCTGTAACCTGTCCAGATCTAGTTGTAGCCTGTCCTTCTCTTCTAGCATGCTCACTTCTCCCCACATCTTAGTGTTATCTGCGCACTTGGACCAGGTGCTTTTAACCCCCTCGTTCAAGTTGCTGAAGAAGATATTGAACAGTGCGGGCCCGAGGACTGAGCCCTGGGGGACCCCACTGCCACGTCAAAAACGACCCGTCCACCACCACTCTCTGGGTGTTGCACTTCAGCCAATTTGCGACCCATCTGACTGTGTAGGCATCGACACCACAGTCACCTATTTTTTTTAATGAGGATGGGGTGAGAGACTGTGTCGAAGGCCTTCCTAAAGTTCAGAAAGACTACATCCACCGCGACACCTGCGTCCAAGGTTTTTTTGACCTGGTCGTAAAAGGCAACCAGGTTGGTCTGACAGGACCTGCCTCTAATGAACCCATGTTGATTGCCCCTAAGCATAATCTCCCCTGCTGGTCCCTTGCAGATGTGCACTTGGATAATTTTCTCAAAGAGCTTCCCCAGGACCGAGGTAGGACTAAAGGGCCTATAGTTTCCTGGGTCCTCTCTTCCCTTTTTTGAAAATGGGGACCACATTGGCCCTTTTCCAGTCCTCTGGCACCTCCCCAGAGTACCATGAGTGCTCATAAAGCTGTGTCAGGGGTCCCGCAATGACCTCTGCCAATTCCCTAAGCACTCTGGGGTGGAGATAGTCAGGACCTACTGATTTGAACTTGTCTAGTCCCTCCAGAAGTTTCCTGACTAGGTCCTCACTGACCCTGGGCCTGGCTGCGCCTCCCCTGGGTCCATCTGGAATCCCAGTGTGGGGGAGATGTCCATGTCCCTGTCCCTGCTCAGAAAAATGGAAAAAAAGAATCTGTTAAAGAGATTAGTTTTGTTGCCTGGTGCTACCACCAGATTACCAAACATGTCCTGCAGAGGCCCTACGTTACTTGGTACCTTCTTTTTACCCCCTATGTATTTAAAAAAGGACTTCTTGTTATCTTCAATCTGGGTCACTAGTCCCAGTTCCATCTCTGCCTTAGCCTTCCTAACAGCCCCCCTACAATGTCAAGCAGTAGAGGTATAATCCTCCTTGGTGATGGCCCCTCCCTTCCATTGGGTATACGCCTCCTTTTTGGCTTTGCCATGGATTTCCATGGATTTTTGGCTTTCCTTCTTAGCTTTGAGATGTTCCTGGATGCTTTTGGTGAGCTATGGGGGCTTTTGAGTGCTCTTGCCCCCTTTGAGCCGCGTGGGGATTGTCACCTTTTGGGTTTGGAGGATCGTCTCCTTCAGGAACGACCACTCTTCTTGGACTCCCAACTCCCCTCCCCTCCGGGAACTCAGTGCCTCCCTGACTAGTCTCCTTATCTCATTGAAATCTGCCCTCCTGAAGTCCAGGGCTGCTGTCTTGCTGCAGGGCTTTGACACCCTGCACTGGATGGTGAATTCCAGTAGGTGATGATTGCTATTGCCCAGGTGGTCGAGCACCCACAATCCCCTCACCAGGTCGTCGCCTGTGGCCAGGACCAGGTCCAACAAGGTGTTTCCCCTGGTGGGACTGTGGACTTCCTGGGTTAGATGGAGATCCTGTAACTCACCTATGAACCTACATGAGTGGTCAGACCTGGCTGACTGCTCTTCCCAGCAGACATCCGGATAGTTTAGGTCACCCATGATGACCACGTCCCTTGACTTGATTGCCTCCACAAATTGACCTGAGAACTCCCAGTCCAGCTCTTCCCCCTCGTTAGGTAGCCTGTAGTAGACCCCCACCGTTAGGTTCCTTTCCCTCCAACCCCCTTGTATTCTGACCCAGAGCACCTCAGTCTTCCCTACCTCAGACCCAGTGCTGTTTGCTGAGGATGTGTATTGCTCTTTGACGTAGAGCACCACACCCCAACTTTTCCTCCCCGTTCTATCCAACTATACAGCCTATAGCCCTTGATGTTTACCACCCAGTTGTGTGTTGGATCTCACCAAGTTTCAGTGAGCCCCACTATGTCTGGGTTTGTGTTAGCTAGCAGGAGGGCAAGTTCCCCATACTACAAGCATTGGTGTAGGGGCATTTAAGGCCTCCTGAGGGTGTATGCACCCCCCCAATCCCAGGACTGTCTGGGCCCCTGTCTCTTACCTGGGTATTTCTTGTGCTCGTCGCCTGTCTTGGCTGGGCTGTTCTTTGGGGCGTCTCTTGGTTCGGTGCTCTGTAGCTCCGTTGGTCTTCTTCCTCCCCCTCCCCTGACGAGCCTAGTTTAAAGCCTGCCGGAGGAGATCAGCCAACCTGAAAGAGAACACACACTTACCTTTGTGGGAGAGGTGAAGCCCATCCCGCTCTAGCATGTCTCTTGTTATGAAGTGTGGGTCGTAGTCCAGAAAGCTGAAGCCCACCGCGAGACACCATTCCTGAAGCTGCAAGTTGACGTCCCAGATGCAGGTCTCATGGTGTCTTCCACACCCACTCACTGGAAGGATCAACGAGAAGACAACCTATGCCCCTATCTCCTTCAGCTTACCCACCAGAGCTTGGTAGTCCTTCAGGCAATCTGGACTGCTCCTGGCCGCATTATTAGTGCCCACATGGATTAGGACCATGGGGTAGTAATCAGTGGGCCAGATGAGGGCCAGGATCATCTCCATCATGTTCTGAATCTGTGCTTTGGGCAGACAGTAAGCCTTGCGTGTCATGGGATCCTGATGACAGATGGGACCCTCTGTTCCCCTCAGGATAGAGTCACCTATGACGAGTACCTGATGTCTCTTCTTCCCAGTCAACCTGCCTCCTTCAGCCCGTTCTGTGCATGGAGTGACCTCCTCGCCAGAGGTTTCCTCCTCACCTTCCTCTTCCTCTGGTGTTGCCAGGGCCTCATACCTGTTCCCCAGCTGGGCTGGGGAAGCTGGTACTGCACCATCGCGAGCAGCTCTGGCTCTGGAGGGGACCCTCTGCCATTCCGCTGTGGAGGGCACCTCCTGGGCCTCTTCTTCCTCTGGTGCATGGCCCTGCAGGGAAAGGAAATACCCGTCAATTTCATCCTCTGCTTCCCTGATCCCTCTCAGCTTGCTAACCTCTTCCTGGAGATCCCTCACTTGCCCCTCCAAGGCCCTAAGATGGGCGCCTGCAGGACAGGTGTGGGGACCCCCATTTCCCTGCCCCCGCCTTGCTGGGCATCCCCCGCAGGCCAGGGGCCAGGGTGATGCCAATTCCATCTGGGTGGAGGTCTCAGAGAAGGGTGGGTGGGTGGGTGGCGCCCCCCGGGCTGGGTGGGTGGCGCCCCCCGGGCAGGGGCCCTAGCAGCACTCCGCATCCACACCATTTGTTTTTTGTTTGTTTGTTTGTTTTTTGGTGCGGTGCCTTTTCCTTTCCCTTTCTGAAAACTTCCTCCTGGCCCCTCCTGCTTACCCGCCTGTGCTAATGCGCCTGTTTGCGTGCTCTGTTAGCATGCTGCTCAGGAGCGCAGCTCGCTGCCAGCTCAACTAAAAGGGATCTGGGGGGCTTCCCCTCTGGATCCACCCCAGCTGTGCCGGCTCCTCTCCCCACTTATCTCAGAGGGATCAGCTGCTGCTGTCCCCGCCACTGCCTCTGCTGCCGCTGCCTTCACTCAGGTAAGCCTCACATGTGCCCCACATGTGCCTAGTCAGCCCCTCTCGTTGTCGCCTTCAGCCCCAACTGTCAGGGGCTGGGACAAACCGCAGCTTTTAAATGCTGTGGTTTGAAACTCCCGCGGCTGTCCCGCAGCCAATCGGGTGCTCCAGGCTGCCCGAAAGTGCCTGCTGGCTGCCCCGCCTGCTATGTTCCCTCCCGGAGCTCCCCAGGGGACAGCCTCCGGGGGTACTCCCCAAGCCCTGGGGGTGCAATTCCTGTCCTTCTTTCTGTGATTCTATCCTGCTGCCCTCACCCCAGTGGTCTGCCACTCACCCCTACACTCTGGTAACCCTGATTGCACCCTAAACCATGCTGTATACTCTTCCTCCTCATTATCCCCACCAGCCCCACTCCCCCTGCCCTGGCACAGGCCCCCATAGAAGGAACACTGTCTGCCTACCTGCCACCCAGCAGTCTTGCAGGCAGACAGGAGGCAGCACCAACACCAGCACATGGCTGGCACTTGTGGAAGTAACAATGGAGAGTTCTGTGAGCCACAGAGCCCTAAGAAGAGCTCCCTTCAGGGTGCTGTGCTTATGTTCAGACACCAGGCAGTGATCTTGTTTCATCTGTGCTTCAACACTGCTTTGAGCTTCTTTTCTACTATAGACCTTCAGTGAAGCTTCTGGTGGCTCTGTGTTTTTATAGTATGGTACAGTTTTCTTATAGATTTTATGGACAGGCATTTTTAGCTTGGTTATTTATGGAGTGTCCATACATTTACCGAGTTGGCAACCCTGATGATAATGCTTGCAGTGATTCAAATTATATTGAGATTTTTGTTGATCTAAAATAGGTAGCCCAGTATTAGGAACCTGATGTAACTGAGGCAAATTTAAGGGAAAATGTATTTTATCAAATCTATTGTATAACAGTATGAACAGCCCTTCCAAAAGATATGGTTTAATAAATATAGTTGGTTCAACCCTTTCTGCCCTATCATTTTTAACAACTGGGGAATCAGTAGTAGCTAGATACCAGCAGAACCTGGAGACTTTTTCTTACAGTCCAGATGGAACTCATCCTTAATCATATGGAGCTGTAAGGCACCAGTCAGTTGTTCTTATACTGCTCTCCCTCTTTTCCCAAGTATGTTTACTGACTCGCTTCAAGTAATCAATTCCAGTGCAAATAAGTATATTGTTGCATAGTTTAATTAAATTTTATATAATCCAAATGTTTTGGTTGTAGTGAAAACATTGAATCATCCAAGTCTGAAAAATAATATAGCAGTGGATACAAAGTACAATACCGAGTACTATAGTATGCATTTGGGCTGTTTGAGTTACCAGAAAAAAGTAACTATTGTGTGTCTAAATATCGATACAAATAAATTGCTAGATGTTAAGATAAATTAGATGATCCAACCTGAATGCATTAAGCAGCTTTAAAACATGAAGTACCGGTATTCTTATAGAAGAACCATAACAAATTGGGGCCAAGGATTTTTTGTTTTGTTTTGTTTTTTTTTGCACATACATTGGTCAGTCTTAAAATGAAGTGGGGGGAAGATTGAAATATTGCAATATATGGAGAAGCAGTCGGGGGAAGGAAATAAAATTGCAGAATTTGAAGGCCTTGATGATGAAATTTAAATACATAGGGAGTAAAAAGAAGGCCCCAGGTAATGTGGGGCCCTTGCAGGACGCGACGGGGAATCTGGTTGTCACGCCAGACGACAAAGCCAACATATTTAATGATTTCTTTGCCTCTGTCTTCCTCAGTAAGGACCAGAACTGCCACCTCCCTGCTAGGCCCCCATTGGGCCCCGAGGGAGGCACACCTGAGCCCAGGGTAAGTGAGGATCTAGTTAGGGAGCTGCTGGAGGGGAGGGACGTTTTTAAGTCAGCCGGTCCGGGTGATCTCCACCCTAGAGTTCTCAAGGAACTGGCCGGGGTCATTGCGAGTCCCCTGGCGCAGCTTTATGAGCACTCGTGGTGCTCTGGAGAGGTGCCGGAGGACTGGAAGAGAGCCAACGTGGTTCCCATCTTCAAAAAGGGGAGGAAGGAGGACCCAGGAAACTATAGGCCAGTCAGTCTTACCTCGATCCTGGGCAAGCTGTTCGAGAAAATTATTCTGGCACACATCCAGGAGGGGCCAGCAGGGAAATGCATGCTCGGGGCAACCAGCACGGGTTCATCAGCGGCAGGTCATGTCAGACCAACCTGGTGGCCTTCTACGATCAGGTCACTAAATCATTGGATGCAGGGGTAGCAGTGGATATAGTCTTCCTGGACTTCCGGAAGGCTTTCGACACTGTCTCTCACCCCGTTCTCATTAGGAAACTGGGGGACTGTGGCGTAGACACCCACACAGTCCAATGGGTCGCCAACTGGCTAGAGAGCCGCACCCAGAGGGTGGTAGTGGATGGGTCCTTCTCGGCCTGGAAGGACATGGGCAGTGAGGTCCCGCAGGGCTCGGTCCTCGGGCCCGCCCTGTTCAACATCTTCATCAGTGATTTGGATGAGGGGGTGCAAAGCACCCTGTTCAAATTTGCTGATGATACCAAGATGTGGGGGGATGTGGGCACAATAGAAGGGAGCAACAGGCTACAGTCGGACCTTGACAGGTTACAAGGATGGGCGGAGGAGAACAGGATGGGGTTCAACACAGACAAGTGCAAGGTGATGCACCTGGGGAGGAACAACCGGCACCATACCTACAGGCTGGGGAACTCCCCTCTTGTCAGCACGGAGGTGGAAAAGGATCTTGGAGTCATTATTGACTCCAAGATGAACATGGCTCGGCAGTGTGGGGAGGCGGCTAGGAAGGCCAACTGTACCTTGTCGTGCATCCACAGATGCATTTCAAGCAGGACCAAGGAGGTGATCCTCCCCCTCTATGCGGCACTGGTCAGGCCGCAGCTGGAGCGCTGCGTCCAGTTCTGGGAGCCGCACTTCAGGAGGGATGTGGACAGCAT
>NW_005842159.1:273896-296562 GCF_000455745.1 Alligator sinensis | reverse complement strand
CGCTACTTCACGGTCAGGGCGGCTAGGGTCTGGAACCAGCTTCCAAGTGAGGTGGTGCAGGCTCCCACCCTGGGGGTTTTTAAGAGGAGGTTAGATGACCATCTTGCTGGGGTCGTTTGACCCCCAGTACTCTTTCCTGCCATGGGAGGGGGTCGGACTAGATGATCTGTCCAGGTCCCTTCCGACCCTAGAAACTATGATGATGCCACTGTGCAAGTTTTTTTTTTTTGTTTTGTACCTTTTGAAGTTTTGCGTTCCAATTTCACTCACAAGAGATGAAATGAAAATAATTTGTTCTGACATTGTTCTGTAGTAGAAGTTACTCCTTTCACTAAACAGCCATACAATTCAGCACAAGTGACAGGATGTGCTTGGGAGAAGTGCAGCACTGAAATAACAGGAATGTTGCAGGTCAGGCTTGAGTTATGTTGGCAGGTACAGAAAAAGAAAAGCTGGCACAGAGCCTCCTTGCTATACACTTGGCTTTAGCTCGTGCTAAATGTTTCTTCCTTTCACGAATTGTAATATTTTATTAAATGTCCGAAAATGAAAATATAAATAAAAATATCCTTTTCTAGGGAAGTATAATTGAGTAGAGGAGATGCTTGTTCAGTGTGTGTGTGTGAATCTGTTTGCTCAGTTATTATAACACAAAGGACCCTCTGAATGGAACTACCTTCTGAGATTCCTCCCTATGAAGACAGTCTCCATGGATAGTGTTGAGATGCCATAAGAGCTTTGTTGGCTGTGTTTCCAGAATATATAGCCCTATGGTGATTTTTTTTTTTTTCTAGCTCTGCTATGGGCTTTGAAAAGCAGAGTATAAATGAGAACACTTGGGGGGCTGCTCAAACTTTAAAAATATGAACAAACCCTTTCATGGCCCTAGAATATTGGGGAAACATAAACTGGCAGAAAACCAACTTTTTCCCTCATCCCTTTTGAACTTGCCCTAACTTTAGAAAATCAATAAGTGAACACTTCAGCCTTTGTGTTTCTAAGTCTATGCTATTAATGTAAATAAAATTGCCAGTTACCCTTTCCTCAGTCAAATAAATATGTATATATAAATTCAACTTCTGGTTTGAAAGTATCCAAATATGTGCCTGTGCATGACATTCCAATTATTTCAGAATATTTCTGCTGTTTATTAGATAGCTTAATTAGATTGATGTCCTTAACCATTGATGCAGAAATGTAGTAAGGCGCTCCTCAATAATAGGAATATAAATCTTCTCTGTGTGTAAGTGTTGTTCCTGACAAGAAATAGGTATTTTATTTTATTACAGCATATCAATCTATCAAACAGTGATACTTCACTTTCAAAGAACGTTCCTTCACTTGGCACAATTGTTCAAACTACGTGTTTCTAGTTGCTCTTTACTGCTATGTATGTTATGTCCATTTGTTTTCCTGGTTTTTCTAAAATTAAAATCAAAGTGCTTTTAAACAGCAGCTGTGCATTAAACTTACTTTTAAAATATTGCTTTTCTGTAGCAAATGTTGGCTAGTAAATCACATACGAGTACAAGTCCTGCTACATTCTTGATTCTTGACCATCATCCCTTTCCGTTTTCAAAGTGAACCAGAGAACTTAGCCATGTCGAGGCAGACAGTGGTGCAACCAAATTTTTAATTTTTGCCATTTGGTCAGATTCATTGTCATGCTTTTCTGTCTTTATGCTTCTTATGAGACATGAATGGAATGGAAACCAGCTGCAAATCTTCCAGTGGAAGATTTGCCAGCCTGGGTGAGTTTCCAAAAGCTGTGGAACCAGCTCCTCTATCTAGGGATTGGTAGCCTGTAGCCTATGGGCTAGATCCAGCTTGGAGATACGGGGTTTTGACAGTGTGGGGCACTTTCAGCATTCAGCAGCGGGGATATGCAGTAGTAGTGGGAGCTCCCTCCAGTGCCACAGTGAGGAGATGGATTGGCAGCAGCAGCGGTGCCACCCCGGTCCTAGTGCTTGCGCATCTGCCTCTGACATGAGCTGGGTCATTCCAGCCTGCAGCCTGGAAACTTTGCAGAGCACTGCACCTATGCCATCATCTTGGTAGCCCTCAACACAAATGCTGATCAATGCACTCCAGTAAATCCCCTTCCTTCTACCACTGAGTGCCAGCAATTTGCAGCTGAGGGTTAGTCCCTTGTTGGGGTAAGAATTGAGATGTTCTCTGTGGCAGAGCTAGAGCTGAATTGAGAACCAAGGAAACATAATGGGATGCTGGATACAGGAAAGAAACAAGTGGCATCCTCAGTATTTATCATTTAGCTTTCCTGGAACTTTCTGGGCTGTCATTTTACTTGGATTGAAACTGGAAAATCTCACAGATTTCTTTAAAGCCTGTGGTAAGTGATAAATAGTAGTGGCTACCCCAAGATGTTACTGCATTTTCCATATCAGGTGAAGCCCATTATGCAGAGTCCTTTAAACCAGAGTGCTGTATATTTAACTAGATATGCTCACTGTTTTGGCTCATGCTCCATGTTGTGGTTCAGGTCAAATAGCCTGCAAATTCAGGATTTTTCTTCTATCTTTTATAGAATGATTTTATTCTCTTTATACCAAATTGCTCAAATAGGGTTTATATTATTTTTAATGGATAACTAATTATAGCACTCTTCAGACTCCTGTATTTAAGTAACACAGTTTTGAAAATGCTTTGGATTTAGCTTTTCTCTCAAAGAGTCAAAAAGCAATTGAAACTCTAAATACTAGAGGTAAATTAAGGTACGTTAAGATATATTCTGGGTGTTGAAGACTATTTGATTTCAATATCCATGAAAAGTATTTCGTGAAGTGAGATGAGACTTAATATGCTACCATGGAAGGAATGCATAGGCAATAAACATTGTGGGGGAGAAAAGATTTATAATCTCAGTTGAAGCTGACTAAAAACAGGTAGCCAAGAATCCACTGTAAAAGAATGGGTATACTTTTTTCAGCCTGTTTTATGCATTAATGTTTTCATTTTTAAAAAGTTTAATATATATTTAGCAGATACTATAAGGCAGTAGAAAAGAATTCCAGCCATTTTCCTCTCTCACAAGAAATGTTATAAAATAATAAAGAATTTTGTTTCAGCTGCTCTGAATCTTAGTGATGATGAAAGTAGTTATTGTGGAGGGGTTTGGGAGAGGAAAAAAAATATTTTCAGTTTATTTTAAGGTGTCCTATTAACCATATTGTTTTAAATAATGAGTTAGAATTTTTCTTCAGTTGAATTTTCTTGGCAGTGGGGATGAAACCATTAATAAATATGGACATTATTTTCTGCATTAGAAACGACCGAGAGACAAATACGTGAAAAAGCAGCAAAGCTTGTAGAGCACTTCCTAGTTTTTGGAGCATTTGTGCCAGTTTGCTCAACTAAAACAAGCACTTTTATTCAGTCTACTTCATAGCTGTCTGCAAAAGATCAGGGAAACAGGATTGTTCTCAGTTATTTAACATGGTTATTTCAGTACAAAAAAATTCAGAAGGGGCTTTTTGCTTTGCTATGTCTGTGATGGGTGCTTCCTGGACACATTAGATATGAAGGTTGCCTGCCTTTGCATCCCTATTTCCAGGGTCCAAGGCGTACTCGTATAAACATACAGGTCTTGATTGTTCAGCGTCTCATAGACCCCCTTCCCTGCTGGTTTTTTTTTTTTTTTTCTCCCCTAAATGATGCCACAGTACTTCATTACTATTGGAAACTACTGGCACATTCTAGGTTAACACACTTCTCTTGTAAGGATATGTTATCCGCTGTTTTAGATGGCTAACGAGAAAAATTCATGGTCTTTCATCATTATGACTGAGTATAATTGCTGTGATTCCTTATTCCTGAAGCAGCTTCGGAAGCTTTTCATACTAAAAATGATGCAGTTCTTTAGATGTCTCATGCATTTTTGTGTATTCCTCTTCAAATCTTTGTTTTAGTAGTGTTTGCTGCTGCTGTTTCCCAATGATTAATACAAATCTACTTTTCTTCTCAAAACATTTGGGATGCTTATTATTTCTCAATATGTTATTTGTCCAACTTCCTCCTATTAACAAACTGAAGGAAATAGCTCTTTAGGAATCAGTGTCCTGTATCTCCTCTTTCAAATAATAATTTTCAGAAGCCCCAGTTGCCTGGTAGTAACTGTGTTAATGCAGGAACAACTGTAGGTGTACAATCAGAGCCTTAAGTAATAGAGAACTGCTTGGTGAGAAATTAAATTGATAGATGCATAGAGTTTGAAGTTGGAAGACATCCAGTTTAAATAGTACCACACCTGCATACAGGTCCTTTTCCAGAATTAAAATGAAGTTCCGGTGGACAGTATCTGGACAAATCATGGGTCAGATAAAAAAAAAAAAAAAAAAAAATGTGGGCAGGGGAATCCTCAATCAAACTTGAATGCTAAGATAATTTCTAAACCAGAGTCGAATACTAAGGGCATTTCTTGTCCCACCACTGGAGGTGGATCAAGAAGAACTATAACGTTTATAACATTAAACATTATAATGTCATTCACCCCTAATTACTGCAGACTGAAAGTGCTGGATGTTTGACTACAGCATAGTGTAACTTGTAGCTTTCAAGACACAGCTTGCAAATACAAATGTAATTAGAAAAAAAAAAACGGCTTTTTTTATGTTGTTACTTAAAATGGCAATGCTTGCTAGTTCGGCATCATGTTTCTTTTTAAGACAAGTTGGGGGACAAGAACAAAAGTTTTTCAAAAGGACTGGAAGTGGACTATGAAAGCAGGCAAATATAAAAGTTGTTCTAACTTAAGCCTGTTTTAAATCGCTTTCTTACTTTAGGATTTAAAGTGTATTTTTAGATTACAAAAGTCTATTTATGCTTTATAGACTATATGATGGAAGCAGGATGCTTCATTGCTTAGGACGCCAACCTAGGACCTTAGAAACCTAGTTCTCTGCTCTTCCATGTGCTTCCTGTGTGATCTTGGACAAATTTATTTCCCATCTCTAGAATGAAAATGACTTGCTTACCTCATGAGGTCTGTGCAAATGGATGCCTTAAAGGTTGTGAGGCCTGCAGGCATTATGTTGATGGGAACAAAATGATTGATGGACACTATCCGTGTTTCAATACAAAAATGCATCATTTTAAATGGCATTTGTGTATGAAATACTTTTCAGAATCAGAATAGCTGTGTAGATTTTATATGTAGTAAACACAGTAGAATTATTATTAGGCCTAATAAAGTACATTTCACTTTCAACCCGAGTTTGTTTTTCCTGGAGAATACTTCATTTTCGGCTGCTGAACTGAAACTGAATTAATTTATCTATGAGAGCATTTAGAGAGATTCTTAATACTTGCTAAGTGTTTGGTAACCAGAAAGAGCTGTATTCTATTTTAATTTAAAACCTGGCTTCTCTGTTTAAAGCATTTTACAAGATATTATATTGTACATTACATGTTGTTACATAGGCAGTTTGGGAGTGGTTTAAATTAGATTAATTGGTGATGCTAACTAAAGGTACATGTTGCAGTAAAGGAGGAGCTACAGGTAGTTAATAAATGTAGTGCATCTTTTATCTGAGTTTCTCAATAGTCCTTGTACAAACCTTGAAAAGTGAGAGGCATTAGCCCATTTAACAGACAGTAGAAGGAAGAGATTAAGGGCCAGATTTATAAAGGTATTCAGATATCTAAAGATATGCCATAAATGGAATTTTTCAGAGACATTTAGGTTTCTAATTCCTATTAATTTCCATGGGAAATCCCATCAAGTCTGCTATCTGCTGCTTTAAGAACCAAAATACCTTTTAAAATTATCCCCATGTTATTTTGCTCAAGATAATTCAGTCCATCGAAGCAAAGCCCTTGAAGTTCCAGATTCCTATTCTCAAATTAATAAATCATCCTTCTTTTCATGTCAAAAGTCAGCTGCCAAAAGACATAGTACTACTTCAGCTATGGCACTAAAATGGTTATTTTAGAACTGTAATTTATAAGCAGGGATAAATTTTGGGACAGATACTGTGTTTTGTTTAAATGGGGGGAAAAAAAGGAACCACAAAACTTTCAGGCTTACTGTGCCACCAGAAGACCATGTTATGCATAGAACAAAATTTTTCCCACCCTCTTAAATTCTGTTTCCCTTCTGTTATATCTTCTCTACTTTAGTGCCTTTTGATTTACTATATATAATGATATAAATGCCCTTCATAGTACTTGCTTGTCACAGGATGTTGCATTCTGGGATACTGTATGTGAACCAAGAAGTCCTAAGAGCTTACTTACTGTAGTTTTGGCTCTTAACCAGTTTATACAAAAAGTATTGTTAATACTTCTGTCGAGAGTCAAGGAAATTCCACTGATAGCTCCAAATATTAGAGCAAAGATTTTCCAACCTGTTTAATGATTTGAATACCCAAAATGTAGCATCTAAAAGGAGCCTAATTCTCTTTAAGAAGGTGTGTGCTCTACAAATCAGGCTCCTTCTAAATTATCCCAATTTGGACACCTAAAATTGAAGTACTAATAATTTTTACTGCTTGCAAATCGTGTTGTAGATTGTGTTCATGTTTGTCTCTAGACTCTTACATATATTTCCAGTGAGAGAGAAATTTACGGAGAAATATAAATCTAACGCAGGTAAATTCTTATTCATTCGGCTCACTAATTTGCTCCTCTTCCTCTGCTTTCAGATTTGAATAGGAATTATCCTTTTTAGAATTTGTAAAGCAACCATAGAAATCTGTAATGGAGAAATTATTGTAATAAATTCCTTGGGATTGCTGTAATATGTTCTGTACAACCCTGTAATTTTCTTTAAAAAAAGAAAAAGAAACTGCTATCAGCCTTTATTATAGGGTAACACGTTTAAACAAGAAATTAATACTTAAGTGCATGTAGGCTCATGGGATGAATTGGGGAACAGGTTGATCCACATTCTAAAATGGCTGTTTGTACAGTGATCCTTTACATAGTATTACTTGTAGCTTTCACTTACAAGTGAAAGGCCAAAGTCTGGCACTTCTTGTCGTTTTCCCAAAACTTTTTTTGTATTCATGTTGCTCTGCTTTGTCACAGATTACACCTCCTCCAGGAAAGAATAATCTATGTGTAGCATATACATGGGGTATGGCTTTATTAAATTTTGTATAAGAAATGTATGGACTAAGCCCCATTTTGGAATGTTGTCACATTTGGGCTAAGTACAGGCAGTCAAAAAGCCCAAGGTTGAATAGATTCAGTCTTTGCAGGTTAGTCGAAGCTGCACAACTTAAATTGAAACAGAAGTGAACAGACATTTACCTGCAATTTAGGAAATGAAGCCACATGCATGCAGTAGCTCAATCCAGAAGCAGAGGGGGGTGGGGAGGGGTGCTAGAGCACAGCTCTCTGTCTGTGTGTTTGTTTCCACTTCCTTCTGCCCCTGAGGTCTTCAGGATTTGCAGTTCAGAATTACATCAGCAGGACTCTGCAGGGTTGCTCATCACTTCCTCTTCCCGCTTCCAGGTGCCTCTGAGATTTGTAGTCTACAGTTGCAGCCAGCAGTAAGTTTGAGTGGGGGAAAGCGTGTTTAGCCTCCTCCTCCCTGGTCTCGGATCCCAGCCGGAGTTTGCCTGGGGAGTGGGCAGTCCTCCCCTGTAGACTGGGCTGCATCCCCAGCTGGGCTCCCCCTGCCCTTGTAAGCTGGCCCTCACTGCTCCAGCTAGGGATTAGCAGAATAGGGCCAGCCCTTCCCTCTGGAGCAGACAGCCCAGCCCAGCCCAGGGCTAGAGAGCATGCTGGGATGCTGGGGGACTGTGATTTGACTTGAACCAGGAAGGGGTCTGGGATAGAAGTTTCATAAACCAGTTTGACCAAAATCAGTCCAGTCTGATTATTACATTGAACCAGGTTTATCTTAAACCAGTTTCAGCCATTTTGAAACTGGCTTATGTGCACTGAGCTTCTGTTCTGTTACAGGTTTAAATGAGTTTCTGATCACTTAAACCAGTTTATGTGCAACTTCAGTCCCTAGTCTTGCAGACTACCTATGCAGAGCTATAGCCTGGGATCTTTGTGCAGCTGAACACAGCCAGAAACTGGTCTCTCATTTCTGTTTTCTTATGCATGTAGGAGAAGATTCCAACCAGGATTTGCTCCAGCGATGTTTTGGATTGTGCTAAACCTTGTTACTAACCCTTGTTAATGTTGTCTGTGAGGGTCATTGAGCAGAGTATAACAGCTGAAGGCATTGATGAGAGATTCTTGGGTATGGAAAACACTACATTTGTATACATCATGGATATTGAGATTTATTTGGAAAACTAAGCAAAAGAGATGAGTTTCCCTTGCTCTTCTTATCCGTTAACCTCACTTCAGTTTTTACTTTTCCTTCATTCCTTTGCCTTGTATGGTGTATGTTTGTCTTTGGTAGTTGGTAATTCATTGCATCTTTTCCAGAGGACTTAACCAATATCCTTTCCATGTTTAATTTTCAGACAGCAGCTTTGTTCTTCAGCTGTTCCTTTTCAGTATTTATTAATATATTTGTTTTATCTAGGTATAAAGTTTCTTAAACTAAAGAAAGGTTTCTAAAATAATTTTTGTTACAGTTCAGGTGTCATGAATAAATCGGTAAAAAATACCATTAGACTAAAGTGGTAAAAGATGAATGATACCTGACAGCCTAAGCAGTCATACAATGTGATATGTACTTTTGTGATTTCAGTCTTTTTGACATGTATTGAAAAGCTTAAACCAGAGCTCTTGTAGTATTGCAGAATAAACTGCAGGTAGGTATTTCATCTTGTTTTATTTTTATGCAAGTTGTAAGAAGCAAAGGTGAATTGGTGGAGTAATTCCAGTTTTACCAGGAAATGCCACTGTCTTTTCTCTGGAGCACATCTTACAAAGGCAGGATACTGATAAGAGTGAATTAGTCATGTCTGCTGGTAACATACCGTTCATTGATTGTTAAAATGCTAAATCAACTAACTTGACACGTTACCTGAGATATGGTGATAAACTGTTCAGCCTTCTTCAAAAACACCACCTTTCCCTTTGGAGCCAAAAACAAATCTCCATGAAGTCTGTTTGTATTTTGGCTCCTACCATAGCAACGTTGAGAGAGGTTACAAATATTAACTGTATACAGTAGAAACAATGGAATTTGTTCTCACAACATACAGTGCAACCACAACCCTCTTGAAAGAGTTGTGGAATTCTTGACAAAGGAGAAGTACCAAGATCTCCCATTACAGAATTCGTTCTACAGCTACTGAATAACCTGTAATTCTTACTGTCATGGTTAAAATGCAAGCCTACTTCTATGTATAGCGCACTAATGATATTGGAACCACAGTCTTCACAAATCAAATCCTTCTGACCCTGGGTGTGGAGAAATAAGAGATTTGAGAGTCAATATAGACCATCTATATGGATTTATGTACCTTTTCATTAAATACTTAAATCCTTTGGTGATGAGGCTGATCTAAGTAGACAGAACAGCAGATAAGAAATCAGGAACGCTTCTGAAGCATTGAAATAAAAGGAAAAAAAAACATGAAATATGAACCCACTTGCATAACACACTTAAACAAGCTCAATAAGCTGAATATGGCCAAACAAACTTTGTGTTTGTTTTAATGAAGACAGAATCCTTGGGGAGGGGGCGGGGAGGAAGACAGTTGGCATGCAGCCATTATCAAAAATTAATTTTGCAGAGGTGGTAAAGTAAAGCAGTTCTCGGAAGTGAACAATGTTCTGATCTAGCCAAAGCACAGGTCACCTATTTTGTAAAGTTCAGCTACATGAGTTTGAAAAGTCTGGACCCCATTTTCAGAAGCCTTAGACTAAGGAATACTCAAGGTCTGTGTGCTCCTCCTTCCCACCCCTGCTCCCTGCCATCATCCTTCCATTTAAAACCCAGTTCTACCCTAGCTTTCATATTTCCTTTCCTTGCCCAGTCTGTACTGTGCATCCATTTTTGGTAAAAATTGATGTAATTGTTTTAGTTTGTAGTTTAATAGTAAGAAGTTATTGAAAATAGTTTTAGCATAGATGTATTAATATTACACAGCCTGGTACAGATGGTAATTTTAAGTTCACAATTTCCACTTTTTAAAAGTTTTTTTTTCTTGTATGAAAAGTAGGGCAGGGTGGCATAGACTAACTGGTTCAGAGATTCGTCTGACAAAACAGGTAGTTGCCTCTTACCCCCCTGAATTAGTTAGTTTCCAAGATGCCATCCTGCCCTACCTTCTCCCTGATTTCAGATTAACATGAATAACTACCTCATTATGAAAAGAAAATTTATAATAAAAAAAACCTAATAAGTTGTGTGGCAAGTATTATTTCTGAATAACTTATGCAGTCTGCTGCAGTACTTCTGCTGGTTACTTCTTGGGACCCAATGAAGCGTGTTTGCTGATGTCGGCATATACAGTTTTTCTTTTTATACAAATAGAATGATAAATATAGTCTATTCTAATTTGCCTGTCTTGATGAACAGCATTTCAGTTTTTCATTTACAAATTGCTAGGGTATCACATGTTGGGTTGTTGGAATAATTGTGGCTTTCAAGACTAGAGAATAAATGAAAAGAAAATAGCTTTTTAAGACTGTCATTAGACAAAGACCGTAGGAAACAACATTACTATTAAAGTCCTTTTAGACGCATCTATTACACAAATGTTTAGTGTTTTTTAATCTGTCACGTATCAAATAATATAGCCATTAATGCTGCTTAAGGACTGGAATGTTCAATAGTCCGTTGGCTGGAAAAGATGTCACTAGCTTTGTCCTGGATAATCCTTTTTGTAGCAATGTGTAAATTAGGATCAAGTTGATTTTGGTAAATTATACCCTGAATTAAGCATATTTCCTGAATATATGACCTGATGAAGAATATTGTGCGTTCAAAAGCTTGTCTAATTTTATTCCAAAAATGCAGTTAATCTAAAAGACACCACTTCAAAAAGATCCTTTCCGCTCTCATACCTCCTGACATTTCTAAGCAATTTTGTTTTTCTTTAATTTAAAGTTTACTCAGTAGTGTTCTGTAACTTTTCTACATTGTAATTAGAAGTTCTCTATCTAAATGCAATTTATAGCAGTTGTTCAGCTGGAGGTACATATGGGATGTACCTAATCTCTGAAGAGCTAGTTTAGCCCAGTGCCACATGCTGTAAGAATTTTACATTTGTTGTATAGATTTTTGGATACATAAAAATAATGCTTCAGGCCAGCAGTTTAGCTGGGAACTTCCAAGTATATTTTTGGTATCTAAAGTGAAGCATATCTGTTTCATTTTTAGGGCTTTTTCTGAGCTGTATTCTCTAAACCCTGATATTTTATATTGTAACTGCTATAAAAGCTGGAGCAAGCAGGCGGGCGTTCTGTTCAACTTGAAATAGTAATCATAGCTGTGGCATTTTCACACGTACTGAAACAATCATGTCTTGGTCACTGACTTCTTAATTAAAGAGTGTATGCTGACTTTTAACTGCACCTGTTTCTGAGCAACTATGAACCCAGTATATTTGGCAAAACAAGTATTAGCACCTGAATCATGCCTTAAGCTGAAGGCATTTGTTTTTTTTTCTGACAGCAGTCAGCCTCTTGAAAGGTAAGTGACACAGTTATGTCTGTCATGCTTAAAAGCATCTCTCAAATCTCTCAAACTTTATCAGCAGTAATGAGTATGATCAATCTGCCCTTGCTGCAGGTAGAACAAATTCCTAATTAACTCTGTGAATCAGGCTCTTCTTGTCCCCTTTAAATTTGACAAAATTTTAAAGAAAAGCTTTTCTCTCATATAATTTAATTATTTTAATTGGAAACAATAGGGTTCTACAAAATAACACATGCTTTACAGCTGGAATATGTACTTTAAATAGCACCTATTATATCCTGAGGTCTAAAACTGTAAGCCTGTCTTGGGTCATAAAGGCCAGGTCCCAATTAATGCAAACACCATGTCCATACAGAATACCACAGAATATATGTATGTCAATGAAGGAAAATTATACTGGAAATGGAGCATTGGCAGCAATCCCGTTTAAAATATACATAAAATAAATATATATATATATATACACACACACACCAGGATCTTCTTTTTTGCAGCAGAAAAGCCCCCAGCAAAATCTCTTGTCCAATTTACAAACCTTGAAGTATAAAAATTAAAGAAGCACTTTAGTATTCTTAGACTGAGGAATTATTCATAACATTTATATAGAAAGTATTTTTAAAATATGCAGTCTGAAATCTCTAGTCCTTTTGCATTGACTTGAGACTTTTAGCTGTATATTTTGCTAAGTCACGTATCTGGGAATGGGCTGGGACTTGAGTTTGTCTTCAATGAAACCTGTAGTCTTGTCAGTCAAGAGCAGGAGGAGAATGGAAATGGTGTTTCCCTACTACATGGTTAGTGAAGTACAATTTGCTGTACTTTTTTAAAACTTTTGAATTAACAAAAAAAAATCTCCATAAGCTTAAAAAACATAAGTGTCTTTATGCACAGTTTGTTTGTTATTTCGGTAGTGTGAGTGATGATTGATAGTCGATATAAAATCTGTGTGGTTATTAATGTATGGGTTTGCATGTTATTTTCATCATCTCAGTGAAAAACATAAATGTAGTTTTGGAAATAGGCATTTAACAGAGTAGGGCTACAAACACACAACCACTATAAACACTTTCAAGGAGAACAAAACTCTAGTCAAGATATGAAAAAGGTGGGGTAAGAGAGGTTCCTTGTTCCCAAATCTTGTTCAAAATGTATGGTAGAGCTGGAACAGTTATAATCAACACATTCCAGTTTTGATGACCTCTGACCTGCTTGAAGACCTGAACCAGTATATAGCCATGTAAAATCACTGCAGTTCATGGTAGTTATCCTGTGATCCCTGTAAAACGTATTAGTCATTCTGAACCCAGTTCATCCTAGGTCCCCACTTGTCTTTCACAATTGATACCTTATGGTTGGCACTTTAGTTCCACTCTAAGATGCTCTGTTAAGTCTGCCCATACAGTTGCTAATGGGGAGACAGAGCCATCAACACTTCTAATGTGGATATTCCTCACTGAAGAGGTGAGACAGATTATCAGGGTCATAGTCTAGACGGTACTTTTTCACTGAGTAACCAGGGCTTCTCTAATCACAGTTGTCAGCCCTTTACACAAACTAATCCCAATTTAAAAGAGGATTTAAAAAAAAGTCATCCAAAAGTATACAAGTAGAAAAAGTCAAAGTGGGAGGTGGTGGTGGGGAGCAGGGAGTGTGGTAAAAGTATTGAGAGAAATTATTTGATAGAAAGTAAAGTATGCATTCTTCCAAAAAGCATATTTAAATTATAATTTCAAAGGAGGCATTTGAGGGTTAAATCCTAGGCAAAAGGTAATGTGGAACAGCTGAGAAGGCAGGAAAGAAAAGCCTTTTCGGTAATAGTTCATTAGTCTTAAAGTGAGGCCCAAGAACAAATGAAAGTTATTGCTGATAGTGCAAAATTATATAATTTTTCTGTAGTGGAAATATGATTTTTTTTTCTTTTAAAGAGAGCTTTGTGTGTGGTTCCTCCTCCCCTCCGCCCATGCAATAAAAGCTAGGGTTAGTTGCATTCAATCCAATGTCAGCTCTCGGCAAGATTTTTCAAAGCACCCAACCTCTATCTTAGGCCATTTTTTAAAATCTGAAAATCCTGTCCCTAACTGTAAGCACTAAAACATCCTGTCCTGTACTCAGTAACTAGAGCATTGCTTGCTAATGATGAGTGTCATGGCTAATTTTGTAACCAAAGGTTTTGCAATTGAAGTATGTATCAGCACTTTTGGGTATAAATTGGATTTGATTTAACTATGGTAATTGCTGTCCACATGCATAGTACTGAATTTTCGGTGCAGAAAGTAATTTTGTCCCCATATCACCTGCAAAGACACCATGTAGGCCTCAGAGATCATTTGTTAAAAAACAGGTGAATGGTTTGATTTGAATCTACTTCCTATTACAGAAGTATGTGTATTGGTAGAATTTTCATCCAGCCCATATTCTGTTTGTTTTAAGGAAGTTTTGTCATTAGTCAGGAACGCTTTGTCCTTCTGGGTTATGAATAAGAAACATATTTTACATTTATACCTGAAGCATGTTTGTTTGTCCTTTGGCTTTGCCTAAAATATTACTAGTTAGAATACATATTATTTCCATAGCATTTCAGGAAGTATGTCCAAAACCAGGTGATAAATAGCTCTCATTCTGCTGGTACCTTTGATTCACACTTGAGGAAAAATTCCTGCCAGGTAGACTTTGATGCAAGTCAGGTTCCTACATGCATTCTGTGTTGCTTTCTGCAGTAAATTAGCATATCTGCAAGTTTTGGGGAGGGTATAGTACAAGGCCAGGCAATTATTTCAGCTGGAGAGGGCCACTTAATGAGTTTTGATGAGCTGTTGAGAGCTGCAAGGGTAGCTCCACCCCTTGATAGGTGCCCTGACTCCTAGTTGCCATCTTGGGACTGGAATCCCACCCCCTAATCCCTGACCTTTGCCAATGGAATTCCATCCCCTTTTCCCCCAGAAGTACTCTTTTTGGCAGGGGGAGCAATTGCCATCTCGGAACTGGAAAACTAAATCATATTTGACCAAAAGTCAAACATCTACTATTTTAAAAAGTCAAACATATTTTAACTTTATTTTAAAAAATATTGTTGTCCTGATTTATATGCATTTCCTTAGTGTATATAGAGGGAATTGCATAATAGGGCAAAAATAAAGTCTTCCTCTTGTATACTGCATGTGTGGAGTGTGTGTTTATGGTGGGGCAATGAGTGGGGTGTGAGGGAGGATGGGCTGGGGTGCGAGGGAGGGTGGGGGGCATGTGTGTGGGGTGCGAGGGTGGGTGCATGGGGACCTCCCACACACCTTCCCATGGCACACAGCCCCCATCACCAGCAGCAGCGGGCACTCAGGGTAGTCATGGCCTGTGCAGGTGTAATCACCCAGCAACACACGGCTCCAGCCAGTTCCGGGAACTGCACATGGCAGCAGGGAATGGAGCCAAGCCAGCCTGTGTCTATCCCTCAGGGCTCCACATAATGCAGACACAGCTCCTGGGACTCATGCGTCACTGTGGGGAACTCCTGCATGATGGTGCCAGTGGCCTGGGTCTTCTCCCTGCCATGTGCACTTCCTGGAACTGACTGGAGCCACGTGCCACCATACGCCATGGGCACCCCAAGAGCCTGCATCCATTGTGTGCCATTGGGGGATGCATTGGGGGGGGTCACATACCCCCCTCACACCTGACAAACGCCACATACCCACACCCTGTCCAACTGAGCTCTGCACTCCCGTTGCCCCATTGGCTGTGGATCCCAACCGCCAGGCTCTGTACTCCCACCAGCCCCAGGCTTCATGCTCCTGCCCAGCTGCAGCTTTCCCCCACCTGCTGTTGTTTCTCTACCTGCTGCCCAGAATAAGCGCTGCAGCAGGGACACAAGGAGGGGCTGCTGGAGGCTGGGAAAGCTGAGCAGGTCCCCCAGCTGCTGCCGCCAGTACTGTAGCCACCCTGCCTAGAAGCTGTGGGTGCTGGCTGGGGCTGGGGCCAGGGCCCTCCCACATACAAGGGTGGGAGTGAAGCGCACGGGCTGGGAAGTATACAATTAATTGGTAGGTGCCCATGGGCCAGATGAAGTCACATGGAGGGCCAGATGCAGCCTGCAGGCTGTATTTTGCCCACCTCTGGTACAGATGGAAGTTGGGAAGCTGGTCATCTTTGTGCTATAGCCTAAAAAGTTAAATCATGGGAGTGATCCAAAATTACAAGGTTTATTTCTTTAAAAAAAATATCACTTTCATTGATTTGCCTACTGATTTTTTTTTTAACTCTCCTGCTTAGTCAGAATTTGTTGCACTGATAGTGTTGCCCATGCTTACCAATCAATAGAGAATAAGTTGACTTTGGTCCCTGCTGTGGAAGCTCTTGCTGGAAGATAGTTGAACACCACTAGAAAAGTTCATTGCAGTTGAACCAGGAGGGTCTCTGTGGTTACAAGTATTATAGCTAAAGGTTGTGGATATGCATAGGGGCATGAGAGGGAAGAGAACAAAAAAACCTCATCAATTAAATTGATGGTATGGTACTAACCTATAATTCACAGAAATGAGTCTGACAAGTTTCTACCTCCTAGTTGGAGGTCCCCCTCCTGCTATAGGAACTGCCTATTAACATTTCCTTGCAGATGAAGATTCATGTACTCTCATAAATTACGGTTACACAATCATCTTTTTTGCATTTGGCAAGTGATAATGCTGATTCTTCATTGTTAGGAGTTAGTGTTGCTTGTCAGTTTAACAGTTCTTGCTATGGTCTATCCTACAGTGATCAATAAGCCTTTATAAGGAACTGTGCCTTCATAATAAAGGAGTGTATTAAATCAAAGAAATATGGGTCTTTGGAACACTGCTGTTATGACAGTATACAGATTTGCAAATTTGGGTCCCAATCTGCAACTGAATCTTTGCATGAAGTTCAGAGTCCTACAGAGTCAGTAGATATCTACCTGGCTGGGCACAGGAGTCTGCTCACAAGATTGGGGGCTGTGATTTGCATCTATAACATACATCCTCTTCCAAAATTCTTTATCTTCTAACATTGTTAATAAACTTATTTGTTTAATTATTGAATGTGTGCTCATCAGAAGGCAATTTTTTCTTAAATTTTAAAAGTTTTATTTAAACAGCTGTAGGTTCTTACGCTCCATACCTCACCCTAGGGAATTTTTGCATGGGTTCCTGAACATGGCACTGAATGCATTAAGGAGTGAGCTGCGCTAATTAGAAGTCCCCATGTGTCACATGCATCAGTGTCACCATGTATCCCCGACCTGAAAAAATGGCGGCAGGGTGCTTTGAACAAAAGCTCATCGGATATGTTTTATTTTAAAGCACACAGTCGCCATTTTGTCAGTACATGTGACGACGCTGATGCACATGACGTGAGGTGCCGGAGCACATCAATTTCTGTGCTCCACAAGACTTGATTAATCGAATCTGCTTCAATGTGCTGGATTTCCAGTGCATCAGAGCAGGCTCCCTGTATGTGTGTAGGAACCCATAGTGTCCGAATGCCTTGCAGTAATCTATTAAGTGATTTAACCAACACCACTTGGTTTTTTCTTTCTTACATTGTGCTCCCAGGTGGAGAACTGTGTGTGCAATGTAGTGTTTGGGGGTTTCTAAGCATTTTGTCTCGTGTTTTTTTTTTTTCACGTGTGCTTGCTGCTCTGTGTGTACGTACGGGATGAGACTGAGAAGACAAAGTTAAATAAGTGTATCTTGCAATGGCAGTGAAAGGTGGTGAGTTTTACGAAAGCCCTATTAGTACCTGTGGACAAGCTTCCAAGAAAACTTGGTTTCCTGTAGATTAGCTTTACTAACAGAGTTTGACTACCAGAGTTGTTTTCAGTTCTGGACCTTTGGATGATATGTGGAGACTAGGCCATTTGAGCACTTTGAAGAAAAGGAGTAAGAGAGTGATTTTGATTCTGTCTACAATGCTTTTAATTCTTAAATGCAAAATGTTATGATATTGCAGGGTAAAGTTCACTTGAGAGAACCTTCATAAAAGTTGTGGTATTGTTAACTTGTGAATAATGGACCTGTAATCAAAACATTTACTGTAGCAAACAATGCTAATTTGTGGCAGAGAGGGAGAGAGAGGGGAGGAGGAGGATTTTAACTTGTATAGATTCAGTTCTCCATTAACATACTATCTCCTTTTAAAAAAATTAAAAGGGGGGGGGAATCAGCTCCCCAACATTTTGTTGTCATGAATGAATGATCTGCAAAGAATCAAGATTCTTAAAGAGTTTTAAACAACAAAGTTTAAATGCAGCAGTTAATAATGCTGTATGGATTGAAGTCCACTTATGGTACTGCTCTTGATCATGTTGAAGGAATTTACATCTTTTGGGGGGTTAGAGAGATGCTATAAATTTAAGCTATATAAATTAAAGCAAGGAATGTTATCCCTCCTACAGAAAGACCAAGAACATTAAATCATGGTGTATTATTCTTGTGATCGTAAATCATCTTCTCTGCTGTTATTGTAGGCTTTAAATTTACATCAGCCTATTAATAATGCAGGATACCAAGTCCTCCTTAAAAGAATTAACTTACAGAAACTCATTTCTAAAACGTGTTGCACATCACAGTGCCAAAGAACACCACCCATATTTCCAAAATATATGAAATCCTCCCCATTCTTCTTTACAACATTTAAGACAGGCTCACATATCCTTTATTTTAAGAACAAAAACAAAAAAAGCTCACACCACCTCCTCTGAGATTATTTTTTTAGTTTAATGTGGCAGTCCATTTTCCTGTAGTAGACAAGTTTGTTATGATGTGTATAGGTGAAGAGTAACATAAGAAAATGCTTAAGGAGAAGTATGCTGTTATTTATACTACTATAATGTTGTTAACAGTATTATAAATACCCTAAACACCTTGCTGTCACTGAAGCTTATCAAACAATATAATTGGCATTTTTGTTAAATGATGACCCCAAGTCAAGTACCAGATATCACCACTGCTTTTTTCTGATGGGTTGTCACTACAACATAAGCCCAAATATCAGTAAGGAAAACTAAAATGAAATTAATTCTCTCTCTGACATAAAGATACACTTTTAAAGGTGAACTAGTCTGGCTCCAGGTTAGCTTTTAGCCCAGGTAGTCAACATGCAGAAGCCAGATTGTAATGCTATAAGGGAGGAGCGGCTTATAATGGTAATATGATGCACAAGTGAAATGGAAAATCTATTATTAGGGGTGCACCAGTAAAGACTATTTAACTGATACTGATGGCCGATTATTAACCAGCCATATTGGCCGATACTGATCCTATTCCTGATATGCAGCTCAGCAGCTTGGAGTGATATGCAGTGTCCTGCTAGTAAGTCTGTGGGAGGGAAGGGGCATGGGGGAGTTGGGGGGCAAATCAAAATCCTCAGGGTGAGGGAGGGGCTGGGGCAGGGGCAGGTGCTGCCCAGCTGGGGCAGAGCTGTTGGCAGCTCATCCAGGGAATACGGGGGGAGGGGGTGACCCCCACTGCTGTGTGCATCCCCAGGGGAGACATGGGGAGTATGTGTTCCCCGGATTTTTGCGTGGAGTGAGGTCGGGCTGCCTGCTGCTGGCTTGGGGTCGGAGGCTGCACCGACCTCTTCCTGCCAGGAGGGCTGGGCCAGGGCTGTGCTTGCGGTGGGCAGGGACAGGGCAGGCAGCAGTGCTGGGAGGGGGGGTTACGGGGTGCACTATAGCCACCCCAGAATTCCCCATAGTCCCCCCTGTAGCCTCCCTCACAGCCATGCTGCTGCCGCCTGCCCCAACCACATCCTGGCCCAGCCCCCCACTGGGAAGAGGCCAGCACAGCCCCTGGCCCCAAGTCAGCAGTGGGCAACCTGCTGTCGCCCCATACACAGATCTGGGGGGCACATGCCCCCATATCTCCCCAGGGGCTGCAGGCAGTGGCGGGAGCCACCTACAGCTCCTTCCTGCACCCCACCTGGGCAGTATCTGCCTCAGCCCCACTCCCTTCCTTACTGCAGGGGCCTTGATCTGCCCCCTCCCTCCCCCCAGCCCCCCTAAGACTTACCAGCTAGATGCTGGTCTCCAAGCTGCCAGGCTGTGTTCCCGGTGCGCATGCACAGAGCATTTGTCCGTGAGTTTATCAACCATATTGGCCAAAATAAGCTGACTGCCAATAATGTCAATTTTCCTTTTATTGGTGCCGATATATAAGTGCACCTCTATTTATTATGAGTAGTTTTCAAAAGAGCTCTTTGGCTGTGTCCACACAAGCGTGGACATTTCTTTCCCCAGGGACGAGAAGCAGCAGCACGCGGCCTTTGTCATATAAGGAAAAACAGGTATGAGTTTGCACACAATCAAACAGAGTAGCTTTTGGCTTCTTTCTCTTAACTTTCTTCATCTCTTCCTTGGTTTAAAAGGAAAAAAAATAAGTCTTTGAATTTTTGTTTGTTTGTTTTTGTTCTCACCCAGTAGATTGACAGGAAAAGATTTCAGTGGGTGTTGTACACAAATTTGAAATGCAAAGCTTGGACCTGATCTTCCCTCCCATGAGCATTCTCCTCAGCTGGGGCTGACTCTAACTTGTAACTGAAGCTGCTCCCTCTTATATTTATCAAACTTACGCATTTTGATTCAGGTTAAGATGTATGATTGAAAATAGGCACAGGTTAGACTTGATCGTGCTGTGATCAACTTTCAGTCATAAAATTATGACTTATCTTGTGCCGTCTTTGTTTACATTCATGATGGCCTTCTTTTTAATCTGTCTATAATTCATGTTTGATAGAGTAGAATTAACATTAGAATGAGTTATAAAAGCCGTGTTCACCCTGGATCTTCTAGAACCAGAATGATTCTGGCTGCAGGTTAGAACCATTAGTGAAAATTATTAACATGCATAAGCTTGGGTTTCATTCTGGAAGAAAAGGTAGAAATCACTGGAGAAAGAAAGCAGCTGATTATTAAGGTAGGAGGATACATAGATAAAATAGGAAAATTATTGTGTGGTTTTTTTTTTTGTTTTTTTTTTTTTTTTTAAAAGGTTGTGTAAGGGAAACCATAAATCAGATGATATCCAAAGCAGGAATATTCAGCGACCTTGTTGAAAAGATAGTGATAAGATTCCCAGAAAGACAGTCTTCTTAAAATCTTTAGCGGAAAATATTTAGTAAAATAACTTCTAGGTCAGACAGATCTTTGCTGCTTAAAGCTGAAAAGGAAAGATGGCAACTTACTTTGGATGGAGTGGACATTTTGATGGAACTACTGATGGAATCATTGTGCTTAATGACACTAATAAGTATCACTTTAATGCAGGTTTAATAAGATACGTCTAAGCTTGTGAGACCATGGTACAGCAAATGAAAACTGTCTTCTGCTTAAATACAAACACCAGCCGTGTTAAGGGTGAGAAATCAAGCACGCAGGTCAGGAAATTCCAAAAGTGAAAATGTTTATTGCTCACTGAACTCTGCCAAATGTGTGGTGCACATAATTTTGGTTTTAAACATAAAGTATACATGCTGAAATGTTAACAATTTACATTTCAAAAAAGAATGCAGGAATAAAAGTACTACATACAGGCTGCTGTGTCAAATTACTGTTGTGGCCTTTGGCGTAAACTTCACTATGACTTCCCTAGTTTAATGCAAAAATTAGTAAACATTCTTGTTTATTCACCAAAAGTTAAATTATTTTGTTTTGCCCCCTTTTGTACTATTCAGGCATCATTTTATCTCTCCTTGAAGCAGAAGATATAGCCAAGGAAGCCAGTACCTTTGATAGTGGGAAAGCCTATGACCTATTGTGGGGAGTGCAGGAAGGACTACTGGATTTGTATTCGGGAGTGCAAAACAGGCTATATTCGATTCGGATTCAGTCCAAATCGGGGACAGTGGTTTGAGTAGTTGATTCAGATCACTGTCCCTGATTCAATTCGGCCAAATCCAAATCTGAAGATTTGATGCTGATTCAGAGAATCATCGATTTGGCCATAGACACAGCTTTAAATGTTTTTCTACATACCTCAAGGTACCAGGCACAGCTCGTGATTGCCACAATGCTGGGGTGAATGGAGTGTCCCACAGGAGTGTGGGGGGGGTTCCCCGCATGCTCAGCGGCAAACCCAGAAGTAGACCGGAAGTACTTCGGCCTCAGGGGGACCCTGGGTGCCCCCTAGACCCAGGAAACGCCAGTCGCCAAGCCCAGGGGTGCGGGGGCGCCCCCAGCGTGCTCCCTGGCAGACCTGGAAGTGGACCAACCATAAGTGCTTGTGGTCCACTACAGGTCTGCTGCCGAGCACGCTGGGGAGCCCCCTGCGCTCATGTGGGACTCTCCACTCACCCTGGGATCGCAACATTGATGAGCCACCTGGTACCTAGAGGTATATAGAAAAAACATTTAAAGCTGTGCCTATATCCAAATCTCTCTGAATCAATTTTGAGGGTTCTGATTCAATTCAGCGAGATTAAAGGGTCTCCTGGTTCAATTCAGATTTGGAGATTCGGCCACCGAATCAGGCCATATCTCTTCCAAATTGAATCAGGGACCAAAGCTTCACACAGCCCTAATTTACATGTATTCAGCCCAAATCTCTTTCTCCTATTTTCACATTCTGCATGTGCACATCCTGCATCCAGTCATGAGGAAAGGTTGTAAATTGACTGGTTTCCATCCCATACTGTAGCAGAAAGCCCCCTTTTCCTCTTGCCTGCATTTGCTCTCCTCTCTTTGGATATGTTTCTCTTTTTCTACCTTTTCTTCCTTCCTCTCTCTTTCACTTTAAGATAAGGAATTGTGTTTTAAAATTTGTATGTGTGCATTTTGTATCTCCCCTTGTATTTTGGTATTTTTATCTATTTGTGTGCCATGGCATTTGTAGCTTATATTTTATACTCCTCACCTTTCAACTAAATGTGTTTTAGTAAGTTATACATTGTAACAGTGTTATCAGGGGTAGGAATCAAACTGTCCTTCCCTGTATCAGGCTGGCCCCTGAAAGAGCGAGTGAATCAGTGATTGAATGTGTAACGTGATTGAATGTGTAACACAGTAGCAGCAGAACACAATTATCACCTGGAAGCTGCAGATCAACCAACGGAAAAATTCAATAGAAGACAATGTAACAACCGGGA
>NW_005842159.1:255040-273747 GCF_000455745.1 Alligator sinensis | reverse complement strand
GACCCCTGGGGCTGACAGATGCCATCCAGTAGCCACCGAGGGGGGGGGGAAGTCCCAGTCAATGACCCCTGGATTGGGCAAACCTGAAAACTGGGGAGTCACCAAAGTCTGCCAAGGACAGATAAAAGGCAGTGAAAAGTGACCCTCAGTGGCGCCCTCTTGATCTCCAACTCGACCAGACCTGTCCAGCCAGAAGGACCATCCGGCGACCCCCTTCTGGAAGATAACACCACACTGAAAGAAGCCTCAACGACAGACTCCAGCGCTTGTAGGATAGGTATACCTGACTCTGTAGCCTGCTACTGTGTGTGTGTGTGTGTGTGTGTGTGTGTGGGGACCAGCCCCAAGGTTTATGATTACAGTGTCTCAATCCACCTAATAAACTAGAATTTTAAGGATCCCGAGTTGGACATTTGTAGCCAGCAATACCACTACTTCCACGAGCTCCTTGTAGGGTGGGTAGATTCCACCTCTTGCTCAAAATCCAAAACAAAAAAAGAAAAAAAAAACTTCTCTTGGATCTTAACAGTGTGGCAAAAAGATGAGAGTTTTTCTTCTAGCACTTGTAACTTTTTGCTTGCCAGAAATACCTTCCATGACATGCATGATAGTGTGAACTGCACCCACCTCACTGAAAGAGCAGATTAGATGTACCCTCTGTCCTTTCCCAGTTATGGTGAGTATATATCAGAGACAACAATCAGTAGGTTAAGGAATATGAGGAAACTGATCTTGAGTAGACAGGCCAGTCACTATAAACCTGCCGGTCTGAACGAAAGAAATCCTACCTAACGCAGTCTTCTGTTTTGGTTTTAAATGCTCTAAATCAGATTTCATAATAATCTTCATCAATCCTCCTGTAATATAATTTTTCAGATTTTATCCTCAGAATTTTTGGGGAACAATAGGACCAAATTTATCTTCTGATTTGCTCTCTAGTGTTCTATTATGTCAGTTCTTGCTGCCTCATTGTAACAGTAACATCACTCCCTTTTACATATATTGGATTTTAACAACTTTCTGTAACCACACAGCATGAATCTCTGGTCCTCTCCTTCACTTTTGACAATTATATTCTGTTTCTGCCTGCCTTGTCTTTGATTCTGAGAAATGAACTGTAGATTAAAGAAATAATATTTTACAGCAGTGTCTCCCTTTGCAAGTTTTTACCTTTTTGTATATAATATAATATATGCTACTTAAATATAAAGTAGGCAATAGCTATGTGAGCTTCTCTGCAAAGTTCCTCCAAAGTGCTTCAACTTTGACCTTGAGGGATGAAAGTCTTCAGGGCTTCAGGAACCAAATTTGCTGATTTCTTGACCTCTGTTGAGTTTCACAGCTACCTGTGCCAATTGCAGTTGTGATCTGGTGATGAGGTACATCCATTACAGTGGCAATTAAACAGAGCCCAGCAGCTCATTTCATATACGTCTTTGAACTTCCATGAGCTGGAAACAGTTTTGTCACAACACACCTGAGCAGCCACACTAGTAACAGCTTCTGTGCCACCTTGTCCCTGCTGTCCATATCTCCCTTCCCCCTGCTCCATCTCCACAAAACAGAGCTACAATCAGTGCTATGCTGCAAGATTTCCAAAACGAGCTTCAAAATGCCAGTACACAATTTTACCCTTTACTGTGATGTGAAAATCAATTTTACCATAACTAACAAAGGGTGACATTGTGATTGTGAAGCAAAAGGAGTTTCTTCAGCATGAAGGGTTTTTAAAGAGGAAACAAATTTTTTGAATTTCTTTGAAATAACTGCATGTTTTTGCAGCTCAGATGGTTATACCGTAGATTCCTCATCTGTGTGTGCATCGCTGTACAAGTAAAGCAATCGGGGCACAGGTTTTACACTTCTCCATTTACACACCTCATTAAATAATATGCATAAAATGTTGGGAAGGGCAACAGAAACCCTAGTATCAATTTGTTATGTAGAAAATCAAAGTTGCCTGTAAAGCTCACATTAGTTCATGATGCATCTCTCAAAAGTTTCCTTTCACTTGGATTGCAATGGATTTCTGTGCTACAAAGTCTTTGTTTAACCCAGTGTTTCCCAACCAATGTGCTGTGGCACAAAAGCGTGCCATCAGAAATGAGCAGGTGTGCGGAATGAGCTGCAATAGGTATGAGGATGGCAAATGCCTTAACAGGTGTGCTGCGGAAAATGTTTATTGTGTAAGTGTGCCTTGGGCTGGAAAAGGTTGGGAAACACTGTGTTAACCTATAGTTTTGAATAGATTAAAAATACAACATTGTTTGAATTCTATGTAAGTGAGACTCTGCATAATCACCTTTAATTCGGAGCTTGTGAAGGAATCCACAAAGGACCCCGTAGAATGTGCCAGGTTTGTTTTTGCCAAATGTGAGTGAGGTGTTTTGGTTTGTTTGTTTGTTTGTTTGTTTGTTTTTGGGGGGGGTTACCTGTAGGGAGTGACAGGTAGGTATTCACAGGTTGTGAATCTTTTGAAGTGGAAGTTTTATATATTTTATTGTTAACTTAAGTTTAAGATACTGTTTTTAAATATGTAAAATGCTCCAAATCATTTAGAGCAAACCTTTCCTTTGCAGATTTTTAGAGAAACAGCACTTTATTTTAGAGCTGTCAGTCATATTTGGCTAGCTCATAAACACTTCACTGTAAAACTAATACGATTTGTCTTGGCAGACTTTTTTTCATTCAGATTACTGTATTTTTTTTTCAATTCTGTGTTCAGGAACTCATAACTTTTTTACTATGGCACTTATTTCTTAGGTATTTATACAGTGATAAATTTGACAGGTAAATAAGTGAGAGCGCCAAAATATAAGCCACATCTTAGAAAACATTTGGCTATTTTTAATCATGGGATGGAAAAAAAAAATTTACAATATTGAATGCCTTCTGGCATTATAACTAGAGCTGTGTACAATTTGCTTGTTTATAAAATGTAACTAGGCATTGCTTCTTATGTACAGAAGTCAGTACTCAGAAATATTACATGCATGGTTAGGGGCTTTCCTTTATTCTGTGTTTTCAGAGATTTAGAACTCAGTTGAGACTCAAAGATGGAGATTGTCCTAATCACTCCAAACAGTGAGAAATGTATATGTTAATTACAACTCTCCCCCCCTCACTATATTAACAGAATATTATTAAAGATACAAAATAGCAAAATTACACACAAGTAGCAAAATTAAGTTTCTGGTCCTTGTAATTCATATTACAGTCCCCTCTCGCATCTCTGAACCACTGTGTGCATTAAATACAGCTTCAGGATTCAGAGTAGTGGGGTTTTTTTGTTGGTTTGTGGGTAACTTGGATGTTAATTTAACATTCCAGAGTGAGGTATGCCAATTCCTTAAAAATCATAAAAAGCATGGAGCATACTATTTTCCAGTTAATATATTTTCAAAAATATGTAGTCAGTCTTTTATCTTTAATTTTGTGTTTCTGAAGGAAATTTTAAATTCCCGTTCTGCTTAAAGCAATGGAATATGGATGTGTCGCCTTGAGCTGTTTCTTATACATTTTTCACAGACTTCCAATCTGCTGTCCATTAGAACGCTTCTTCCCAATGTTTTCATCTCTCTCTTACATGAAGAACTGCAATCTGAATACAAAATATCGGTGTAAATCTCATACAGTTAGTAAATGTAGTTTGTTAGATCCTAGGTAATTGTTTCACTTTTACAGCATTACAATATTTTTTTTCTGTGATGATGGAAGACTAAAGCTATGCTTATATTTAGTTTTGAGGCAATGTAATTTTTGGTTAGATGACATGATTTTCAGTTAGTGGCAAGGCATGTATTCTTTATTCTGTCACTTTTTCTATTATGACCTTAAGTCATTTATTCTATTTTTGCTTCAGTTTATTCATTTATACAGCATTTTGAAAGCTGATGCACTACATCAGAAGGCAAATAATTAGCCTGCTTGCTTGTTAGGACAAAATCTTTTGAATTCCTTTTAAATAACTATACATGTTTGCAGCTCAGATGGTTATGCCATAGATTGCTTATCTGTGTATGCATCACTGATTATTGAAAATCTTGGGTACACTCATCACCTCCTAATCAGGGGTGGATGCATAAGGTGCACTTACCTAAGGATAACACTAGGAGGAACTGGGCCTAGATGCTTCCCCTACTTCTTGGCCTAAACCAGCTGATGAGTTGCAGGGTCTTTTATCCTGATGAAGGATTAGGGGGAGAGAAAATATACATTATGCTTTGTATTTATTGTGGGTTTGCATAATGCTTAATGCAAGGGAGCCAAACTGGTTCTGGCCATTTGGCATGACTGCAAAATAAATATTTTATAATAATCTTTTACCATAGGTAAAGATTGGGACCAAACAGTTTGTATTTATACAATATTTTTTCCTAGCTCTATCAATTCACTAGCAATAACCTGTGGTATACAGGCTGGTGCTATAAGTGATATAAATGTTGTTTACACCAGGTGTTTGTTTTATTTCATAATAGTCCATATTCAGCAAAGTACAGAATAAGAACTAAGCAGCACAGGTTTGCTTCTGCAGATTTCTCAAAGGGAAAAGAGGGCAAGGACTGAAAATTACTGCCATTGCTCTGAATAGGCAGAATTAGAGGATAAGGAATGATCTGAAATTCATAACATGATCAGGTCGCGCTGACAGAGCACAGTAGTACATCCAAACTGGATTTTTACAACACTCAAGTTTTAAATCTTCCAGCTTACAATATGGTAGACAAGTATGGAGCAAGTGTTATTTCTTAGGAATTAAACAGCTATTTCATTTAAACCTAAAATGCTAATAAGTTCAAAGTCCTTTTTTATGCAGTTAAATCATTAAACTTGGGCCCAGTGCAATTTTTCTAGAAAAGCCTTAAGCATATTTCTTCATTAATATAAATTAAATTTCTCTGTAGATGTTATGGGCCTATAATGTATTTAATAATGGTGTTACATGAATTCCAAAACTGACAAACAATGTCATGCTTATTGGATTAATCTCTAAACTTTCTACCCTTAAAAAAATAATTCAGAATGTTAGACATTATTTTTGACTGTATGTTGACTGTGATTTCTTTCATTGCTTATTTTCTGCAATTAATTTTCCAATACTACTTCTACAATTGAGATAAAATATAAATGTCAATAAACCATGAATGGAGTGTATAAGGGGAATAAAAATCTTGATTTTTTTTTTTCAGGTTACATTATTTGTCTTCATTTTTTTTTCCTAATAGAATATCATAGATTTCATAGATGTTAGGGCTGGAAGGGACCTCAAAGATCATCAAGTCCAGCCCCTTGCCCCAGGGGCAGGAAGTCAGCTAGGGTCAAAGGACCCCAGCAAAATAAGCATCCAAGTGTTTCTTGAATGAGTCCTGAGTAGGTGCCTGCACCTCCCTTCTGGAGGGAGTCTATTCCAGGTCTTGAGGGCTTGGACTGTAAAGAATTTTTTTTCTTCTATCCAGCCTAAAAGGGTCTTGTAGGAGTTTATGACCGTTGGTCCTTGTTTTTCCTTGGGGCACTCTGGTGAACAGACGTTCTCCCAGATCCTGATGTACACCCCTTATGTACCTATAGGCATCCACCAGGTTCCCCACTGAGCCTGCACTCTTCCAGGCTGAAGAGTCCCATGGCTCTCAGCCTGTCTTCATAAGGTCTATTCTCTTGCCCTCTGATCATGCGCATGGTTCTCCGCTCTACTCTCTTAAGCTTCTTGACATCCTTCTTGAATTGTGGAGCCCAGAATTGGATGCAGTACTCCAGCTGTGGCCTCACCAAGGCCAAGTACAGCGGGAGGATGACATCCTGAGATTTACTTGAGAAACATTTATAGATGCAAGCCAGGGTTTTGTTTGCTTTACCAGTTGTAATATCGCATTGGTGGCTCAAGTTCATCTTGTGGTCAGTCATGACCCCCAAGTCTCTTTCAGCAGTGGTGCTAGCAAGCGTAGCACTGCCGAGCCTACAAGTATGCTGCAGGATTTTTTTTCCCCAAGGTGGAGCACCTTACATTTATCGGTATTGAATGTCATCAGGTTTGTATCCGCCCACTTACTAAGTTTATCCAAGTCAGCCTGGATAACATGTGCCTGTTCCTCTGTTTTTGACAAAAATATCATCATCCTTATCCTCATCGTACAGCAATATTGTGCCAAATGCTAGGTGGGTGGGATTTTCAGAAGTGCCTGAGCAATTTAGTAGCACAAATTGCAGTGGAATTTACAGGGACCGGTGCTCCTAAGAATTGGTCCAAGTTAGTGGTTTCTCACCTTTTTGCCCATTTGTAGAGGGCAGTCTTTTTTATAGGTTATATTCTTTTGCTTTTGAAGCCTCCAGGATCTTTTCCCATAAGCTGGACATTGTGTTTGAGTGAGATCTTTTGAATTGTTTGTAGTATATTTTTCCTGTTCTGTATCTTTGGCCATAGGCTTTATATGGTTGCACCCGGCATGCCCTCTGATCTAACACGTTAGGGAGAGAGGCTGTCTCTTCCCTGGCTATGCTCCCCCCCCCCCCCCCCAACTCTGTTACTGGCTGGGAGAGGGGAGAAAGCAGGGGTCAGGGGCTCTGATCCACCACCCCATCTCTAGTAGGGCTGAGACCACCCCATAAGGGACCTCCCTCCCTTGCCTTCTCCTCATTCCCATCCAGAGGCAGCAGCTGTAGCTCACTGTGGTACAGCCAGGGCAGACAGAAATTAAGTCGCTCCACTTAGGAACAGATTCATTTGAATCCTTATACAACGCAGGTTACTTTGTCTCTTGATTGGAGGGCTCTGCAGCCATGCTTTTGTTTGAGCATGGCTTTAGAGTGATTTCAAGGGGCAATCATGACAAATGTTATTTCTGTCTGTGCCCAGAAAGATGGAAGAAGAGCTAGACCTAATGATAGAGAAGAAGGCCTGTGAACAGAGGACAGCCTGATGGAAACTGGCCCAGTAAGCAAAAAACAGCACTAAGGACACACCATGAACTAGGGTAGCAGTAGAGTAGTAACACTACAACAGATCTGTTGTCTTAGTATCCAGGTAAATGGGATACAGGTTTGATTGAAGTGACCCACAGAAGCTGAGACAACTCAATTAAGTGAGCCCTAACTTACTTTTTCAGAGGTTCACATTTTGTCAATTCTTATTCTTCTATTCAAAGAGCTGGTTTGTTCATGGCTTCCCTCCAACCCCAAAAGTCTCATATGCAGAGCTTGTAATGGATGCCTATAACAGCACTGAGTAGAGAACAGTTGTCCAAAAACATAGACCATCAAGATGAAGCAGAGACAGCATCCAGCACTACAGGGAGTGAGAACAAGCAGACGGTTTTAGTGCCTTTCAAGGACTATGTGAAACTTCCAGGGGAGCAGGATCTGAAGTAGAATGCCCTTGCATGTAACATCTTGGCCTGGAGCCTAGAAAATTGGCTCAACATCCAGTTTTCAAGGAACCAATACAGGACTGAATTCTCATAATTTTCAAGATCTGTCTCCCAGAGGATTAAAATACTTGATCCATTACTCCCTTTTTTAAGGGGAGTAGTGCAGAGTTGACAAGAAGAACTATAAATAAGTCTGTGTGCTTTCTTTCAGGAGCCTTGTGGTTTACAACTTGGGGGGAATGGGGAGAGGGAGGTGTTATAGGCATTATATCTTAGAAGGTATTGTCATGTATTTGGAAGTGTAATTATCACCCTTTCTGAGTGTGCTAAATAAAATTCAGCAAAATGTTTATACCCAGAGATTGTTGAAAGCTATCATGGAGAAGCCTGGAGATGGTGACTGTTTCCTTTTTTTTGTAAAGATACAGTTTCAACAGATATAAATAATGTCAAATGCTGTGACCTCCTACTGCCCATGCCTCCTGTTAAGAATTTCCTTCCAAAACACAGTTGCTTTTCTGACATGCTTCTACTGAAAGAGGTTTTGTCCTTTGGGTCTCTTCCACTTCAAACTTTTGTCATGAAATTGCTCTATTCTTACCATTTATAGCTGTGCTTGACCTTGAACATTTCCAAAAATAAAGATGCATTCTGTGCAGTTTTTCCAGCTGTGCTAGAGAGATGCTTCAATAGTCATATAAACAAAGAATCTTACCAACCAGTTTCCTTATCTCATTTTATGCATGTTCATAAATTCAAAGGACTCTCCTCTGCCAAGTTCAGGTATATATGTAATTTCTTAGCAAACTTTTCATTCTGGCATCTGAATTTAAGCTAGCAGCGGAGATTTGATTTAAATCAAATCTATTTAAATCCTGATTTAAATCACTGATCAGGAAGCCTTAATTTAATCATTGTTTTTTTACAAAAAGTACATTCTTGTCATTTGATATAACCTTTATTAAAATATTCCCAAATAGGGTCTCTCTTATGGTCTGGCAAGCCTGCTGCCATGATAGGTTTTCCCTTCTACCATACCATTCCCTAACTAGATCTCAAATCAATGAAGAGGCTATACCCAGAAACTTATCCATCAAGACTTCTGTAATATTCTGCTGAAAATGTTTCTCTTTTGTTTCTACTGCCCCTCCCTCCTTGCATTTATCTCCAGACTTCTCCTCCTTGCCCAGATCTACTCCATCCCCAACAATCCTCTATTCCTTTAACTTCTTGAAACTCTGCACTTTTAAAGAGAGGTAAGCTTAACTCTGCATACACAAACTTGCAGATAGACAATAGAGCTGATGAGTAGATAATAAGGTCTGTTATCTCTCATCTCCACATTCTTCTGTAACAAGGATATTATCTCTGGAGACACAAATCCACAATTTGAGAACTGAAACTAAGCATCACAGATATGCTTAATTGGATCTTCTAGACTGAGCATTGAGTCCCATTGGGTAGAGTGGTTTTCTTTAATCTTTACTAATCTGCCTCTGAGAACCCAATAAGATTGGGCCCCTAATATCAGAGGTGCACTGATACATTGGTCCTTTATCGTATCAGTACCAATAAAAGGAAAAATAGACATCAGTAATTGGCTTTTATGGGCTGATGTGGCTAATAATATCGCCAATAAATACCATGTGCACATGTGCAGATACAGCGTACATACAGCCAGCCTGACAGCTTGGAGAGGAAGGGGGAAAGGGCCGTGGGGGGGCATATCTAGGCCCCTGCAGTGAGGAAGGGAGTGGGGCTGGGGCAGGGGCAGGTGCTGCCCAAAATGGGGGGTGCAGGGCACGGGATGGAACCATGAGCAGCTCATCTGGGGGGCTGGGGGGGGCGGCTCTCACCACTGTGCACACCCCCAAGGGAGGCATGGGGGGCACATGCTACCCAGATCTGCGTGCAAGGTGAAGGCAGGCTGCCGCTTCAGGCTGGGGCTGGGGAAAGCTCTGGGATCTTCCCGGCAGGAGGGTTGGGATGGGGTTGTGCTCAGTGCAGGCAGCAGCAGTGGTGTTGGGAAGGGAGCTATGCGGTGGGCTACAGACACCCGAAAATTCACCGTAGCCCCCCTCCCAGCACTGCCACTGCCCTCGACCCCGAGTGCAGCCCCAGCCCAATCCCCCTGTCAGAAAGAGCCCGGTGCCGTCCCTGGCCCCAGCCCACAACAGCAGTCCACACTCGCCCCACATGCAGATCTGTGGTGGGGCACATGTCTCCCATGACTCCCCTAGGGGTGCGTGCAGTGGCGGGAGCCACCCCCCTCCTCGCCCCCCCAAGCCCCCTGGATAAGCCGCTCATGACTCTGTCCTGTGCCCTGCCTCCTCCACCCCCACTTTGCTAGACAGCACCTGCCACAGCCCCACTCCCTTCCTCACTGTAGGGGCTTTGATCTGCCCCCTCCCCCCAACATCCCTTTTCCGCCAACAGACGCTGGTCTCCAAATTGGCAGGCTGAATTTCAGCAATTAGCCAGTATGGTTCATTAGTAATCAGCCATTGGTATCAGCCCAAAAAATCTTTATTGGTGCACCTCTACCTAATATAGTCCTTGACCTATCGCGACCCATTGATAAAACTTTTCTAAAAATGTTACATGATTATATTGTCTCAAACAGTATATAATCAGAAGTTAAAATCTCTATTCCATTATATCTTTCAGTGCTAATATATCTTAAATTAAAACTATCTTTATATAGATTTATTTTTTTAAAAGGTATCTTAACAAAATTAAATACAATTAAATTTTAAAAATCTGATTTAAATTTTAATCCAATTTTTTTTAATTGTTGATTTTTTTTTTTTCCATCCTTAAATCCTCATTTTGGTAGCGTGGAGATGTGAGGTATAGCCATGCTTTATTTTTCATATTACTCATAGCAATATTATTCTATCATCATCTTGCATTTCTGCACATTTTTTTTCATAATTTCAAGATTATGAGGAGGTAAATTTTAGGCAATGGTATTCTTTTAGCATTCACTAAGCCTCCTTAAATGTAAGTACCCTTTTCCTATGGATTTATCCTCACAAAACCTCTTAGCAGGTAAGGAAATAAAGTGCCATTTTATAAATGGAAGTTGAAGTGTGACTAAGGTCCATATTTTTAAAGGTGTTGATGCTTTTCTTGACTACTGTAACGCCAGTATTAGGAGCACAACATTTCCAGAAGTCGTTAGTGATTTTAGCATATTGGTCTTTTGGAGTGTCCTGAGATACCTTGGGGGATGGGCAGGGTGGGGGACGGGTACTGCACACTTAATGGTGGGAGGTACTGACACTTAATGGAAATGTAGCCCTGTTAATGCAAATACATGGGAGGCTTCCAAAATACAAATAGCTTCTTAAGATCTCTCACTAGATGACTTGAAGGAGCCTAAGATACAAAAGTCAAGAATACTTAATCTCTTGAGTAAATTGTGTTGCCTGAACACTGCAAATTTAAATACAGTTTTTAAAATCTAGTCCACAAGAACGATCGAACCCAAGTCTCCAAAGTCCTAGTTTTACACCCTATCCAATGGACTATTCTTCTCTTAAACTATAGCACATTAATGTACAGTATTTGGATAATTGGGTTGTCTGCTCACAAGTGGAAAAGGGTCTTAATTTTGGCTGAAAGTGCTTCTTCCTCTTAGACAAGACACAAGAAAGTCATGTTAATATTGACATAATATTAATGTATGGCATCTTCTTATCAAGTTACTTTATTGACTCTACTGGAATTTTTTTTCACCTGTCAGTGAAATGTAGCTTTTTTTTCCAAGTGGAAAGTAGTAGTTCTTTTCACAAACAGACAATAATCCAAAACATATGGCATAATGATAAGAATATTGTATCTGGTTAGCAGGAGAATTCTGTTTTAACTAATGGTGAACAAAATGTACGCAACTGGGCAAAGAATTTTGTCCAGGGTGCTAAGATGACATGTCATGGTTACAGCTTGCTTATGATGACACCTCTCTTAGAAGGCCACTTCTGATTAAGTGAACTGGGCTCACAGAAGTTTACCCTATATATACCATATTTACCTGAGTCCAAGAGCCTGAATTTAAGATGACCCCTCCCCACCAATAACTAGGTTTTCTACGTGGAAAATTTTAAAATTGTTGTCTTAAGTTTGTACCCCCACTGCTGTGGCAAGGAAGGCTACAACAGGGGAGGATAAGGGGCCAGACCCCCACCCTTTGCCTTCTCTGCTTGCCCCCCTTGTACCTTTGCCTGTTCCTGTCCTCTTGCCACATGACCCACTTGCTGCCTGCCCCCCCTCCCCTATGCCTGTGCCCAAGGCTGAAGCTGGAGCCGAGCTTCTAACTGCCCTAGGCCTGTACTCAAATCTAAGACAGCTCTTTCCCCTCTGCCCCACCCATGTCTAAGGGCGCAGCAGAAGAAATCCTTGTCTTGGATTCAAGTAAATATATAATTAAATATATAAACTGATTTAGTTGGTCTATATAAGGTGCAAATCTACCCTACCTTCAGTGACTTCTAATAACCTGCTTTGCAGAGAAGAGCGTTCTTGAAAATATCTTTTCTTGTAGCAATCCTGTACTTTCTTTTTTATATCTTATCTAAGTATAGTACTGACTGGGCCTGCACATTCATAGTTAGGGCATTGAAGTGTCACAACCCATGGTATTGTGACTATGGATTCTACTATGAATATGTGTGTGTGTAAAAAAAAAAAAAAAAAAAAAAAAAAGTTTTTTAAGTATTCAAACACAAGCCCCTGAATGTCACCTGAACAGAATGAGGGCATTATTTTTTTTTCTAAATGCATGCCAACTTTAGCATGAATGGAGTTTTTTTCTCTCAATAATTAATATACCACCCCAAAAGCATATGTGAATTAGCTGATATGTACTTTTCATACCACTTTGACATGCTATTTGCTCAATGTTCGGCCACCAGAGTTTATTATAAATATTGTACTTGTGACTGTTTTACCTTTTAGCAGTTCTGCCCACTGCTGCAAAGATGTCCTACTCAGTTGGTTAACAATTTCAGAACAGTGGAGATCAAATGTTCAATGTGGATTTTGATAAAATAAAAATAATCTTTAATGAGATTATGTAGAATGAGCAGTTGTAATTGAAGCTGTAAAAGTGTTTAATGATCTGTAATGAAATGTAATTTATATAGTGCAGAATCATTCCCTTGTTTTAACATCTCAACTTGCAGTATTTTACTATTTACAGTCCTCAGTGGTTCTTTTTCAAAATCTGTTTTAAAGATTTTAACTTTATAATTGGCCTCATCCCATTTGAAGTCCCTGTGGAAAACTTGAATACCCTGTTGGTATCTGTTTTTTCTTTTACATTTTTTATTTAACAACAAATTATGTTTTGAGCTCATGAAATTAAGATGCTAAGAATGTGATTTGTCCCAAATTATGTCCTGGTTTTGTGGTATGTACAAATTAATGAGACTATAATTCAGTACATCTGATAATTTAAGATAGTATTGGATTAAGATGCCTTTGAAAGGCCAATTTCCTCATTACTGTTTAGACTTGTGATGCTTCTACTGTAGTGCATTGAAATAATATTTGAGTCAGAAATATATTAGTATAAAAGAGAGAGAGCACTAAAAATGGTGCAAAGTTTGTTTCATTTAGGGACGAGAGAGATCTCAAATGAAAAAAACAGTATCCTATGAAGCAACACCATGTGTATCAGAATATTTTGAAACTGTCAGTTTAGTTGAGTATAGACACTTTCAGGCTCATTCGTGTATTAAGGATTAGGTTAGTTTTCCTGGTGTAAGTATCCACGTTCCTTAGTGGATAAATTATCATGAACGGTTAAAGTCTCTTTTTTAACTCTTTTTTTTTTTTAGTATTAAAAAATACATCAAAATAATGGGTTTCTAACAGTACAAGAAAGTACAGTATGTTCTTTCTAATGTTAGAGGCATATAAGCCCACGTTGATAAAGGTAAGAAAGAGGTATAACTTGAGATCACACTAAGGTTCAAAAACTGACAAATACTATGTTCTTCCCGATCTTGTATAGCAGAGGTGCTCAACCTCCAGCCTGCAAGCCAGATCTGGCCCCTGAAGTGACTGGATCTGGCTTGTGGCACAGAGGATCAGCAACTTCCCTTCCCTGTGCCATGCTGATCCCCTCTTAAGCCCTTCGTGCTCTCTCACTTTTCCTTCCCCTCTTGTAGGCCCTACTTACCCTCTGCCTTTCTTTCTCCCTCCCATTCCATCCCATCCCATACCCTAGGCAGGAGCTGCTTACTGGAGGTAAGCTCCCTGCCTCCTCCTCCTATGTGGCAGGCACTCTTTGCTACAGATAAGCCCTCTTCCTCTTTTTTCCTTCGCCACCCCGTCCCTTCCCACCCTCTGACATTGGCAGCCTCCTTTCTCCCTCCCCACCTCTCCTACTGGAGGGAAGTGGTGGCCCATTGTGCCAGCTGGTCTCAAGCACCCAGCCTTCCACTCTGAAAGGTTTAACATCGGTGTTGTATACCATGCATTTCTTGTTTTTCTTTTTCTCAGTTGTGACCATTATTCAGCCTGTTCTTGGGCTGTTATTGATCTGTGTGAGTTTCTATTTCAGGTTACACCATATTTTAATATAGTAGGAAGTTTTTAAATATTTTCTGTGTATATGAGGTTGCAGCCTAGAATTCCAGTAAGAGGCTCAAAGGAACAAGTTGTATGTAGGTCCATTGTTTTGTTCATTCTCGTGTAGTTGCATGTGATTTTAGTAAGTTAATCCTTTCTCTGGCTCTCCCCCTTTTCACAGCAGATTTAAACTGCTTCTCCTTGTCTTTAGGCTTTACAGATCTTTTCTAGCCTACATCGCTGATCCACTCCTCCACTTTGCCAGCAACTTTCTGTTCAGTTTCTCCTTCATTCCCAAATCTGGGACTTGGCATATTACCTGCTCTACATAGAACTCCCCAGTTCTAGTGAACTAAGCCAGCCACTCTCCCCACCTTCCGGTCCCTCCTTCAGACTCACTTTTAAACATGATACTTCATGGACAATGAAGCATATCACCATCCCCAGCCTTTCCCTCTACCATCCCTTTCCTTATGCTGTCTGATAACAAATTTTCATTTATCTCTCTTAATCTGACGTTTTTTCTGTAAGTCATAGGAAGTATATAATAAATTAGTGATTCCCAAGCATTGTGGCCCAATCCTGTGCACAGTGCAAGCCCAGCAAAGGCCCAATCCAGCCACACAGAAATGGCCTGGCTGGGGTCAATTGAGCTGCATGGGGCCAGGTCTGGGACCCAACGCAGCCACTCTGGAGGCCCCGACGTGATCCCTCTGCTTGGCTGGGGCCAATCCAGCTGAGTGGGGCTTTGAAATTTGATGGCAGGGGAATGGTGGCAGTATTGATTGCCACTGCTCCTCCAGTACTAAAGTTCCAGGGCCACGGGGAGACCTGTGGGCCAGATTAGATGGAAGGGGGTTGTCACTCTTGTCATAAGTATTTATTTGCATAAAAAGTATTGGAGAATTTGTGAACTCTGGGCATGCCCAAAGCAATGTAGTAGTATCTTGAAACAGATGATAGCTAATATTTTGTCTAGCTAATTTTCACTGAGTAGCTTCTTCTGAATAACATTAACACTAGTTATAAATCCACTGATGGTTGGACACAGAAATACTAAGACTTTTTAAAAAAGTGGGTACCTACCTTCCCCTCGCATTTAACAGAGAACTCTTCATTATTAGATTTCTAGATCAAAGGAAAGAAAAATAAAGATACACTTTATTAATAGGGGCGCACCAGTAAAGATTTTTTTGGCCGATACTGATGGCCGATATGCAGCCATATCTACTGATACCGATCTGATAGCCAATATACAGCCTGGCAGGTGGGAAAGCAATGTCCGGCCAGTAAGTCTGGGGGAGGAAGGGCATGAGATGGAGGTCCCCACAGTGAGCAAAGGAATGGGTCTGGGGCAGCTGCCCAGCCAGAGCTGGCAGGATGGGGCATGGGATGGAGCTGCAGGCAGCTCGTCCAGGGGGTACAGGGGAGCGGGAAGAGAGGCGGGAATTTTGGGGTGGCTATAGCCCACCCCATGGCCCCCCTCACAGTGCTGCCACCGTGCACCCCGCCCGCCCTGAGTGCAGCCCTGGCCCAGCCCCCCTGCCGGGAAGTGGCTGGGGCAACCCCTTGCCCCAAGCACTCTGCAGGCAGCCTGCCCTCACCTCACACAAATTTGTGGGGGAAGATGCCCCTCATGCCTCCTCCAGGGATGTGCGCAGCAGTGGGGAGCTGCCCCCCTACCCTCCCCAGCACCCACTGGATGCGCAGCCTGCGAATCCATCCCATACCCCCCCTCCCACCCCAGCTGGGTAGCACCTGCCCCAAGCCCCACTCCCTCACCGTGGGGGGTCTCCATTTCCCCCCACCATGCCCCTTCCCCCCACCTACTTACCAGTCAGATGCTGCTCTCCAAGCTGCCCAACTGCATCCCTGGCCTTGTACATGCTGTGGCTGCACACACACACATGGTATTTATCAGTGACATTATCAGCTGCACCAACCAAAAAAAGTGGATTTCTGATAATGTAAATTTCCTTTTATTGGTGCCGATCCAGTATGGACTGAGATATCGGTGCACCTCTGTTTATTAATACTGAACTTGCAGAGGTGCTATCAGAAGAGAAATAAGATAATGAAGACTTATTAGCAAGGAAGAAATTAACACAAAATTAATATTTGTAACAGCTGGTTTAAAAAAAAATGTGTGTATGTATGTATGTAAAATACTATATATTATGATTACTGTATATGTACCTATGTATGTATAGTAAAATCTTTTGCAAGAGAAGTATGAAAGGCTTTTAAACTGGGGACCTGCTGGTGGCTCAGCCCTCTAAATGGTTGCCACCTGAAGTATTTGACAACCTAATGGGTGCATCTACAAATGCTGTTACTGCACATGTATAAAATGTGGAGCTTATTGCTCTGCACTTTATTGCTCCCAAGCACACTGTTTAAACATGTGTGCAAAAGCAATTGACTCCAGAGCAGGAAGCTCCACAGTTTATTCATGTGCAGCACAATATTCTGGCTGTTCCCCTCAGTTTAGCATGCTGCAGAAGGGCTGGCTGGGGCACAAGGGAGCTTCTGTGCAGGGCTAGCCAGCAATCAGCCCCCTCAATTGAGCACCTTCATGCCCCTGCCAGCTGGGCAGCATCTACACATGCACTTCTGCCATTTTTTACTCTGCAGCAGCATAGTACTATCCTGCCACACAGTAAATTAGTTTACTCCAGCCAAATAGGGGCACATGTGTATACACTGAGATATTTACTGCACAGCTAATTAGTCAACTGCACAGTAGATGTCTTGTGTGAATGTGCCCAGTGCCAGATTTAAAAAAGAGTGAGGTTAGGGCTCAGAAGTAGGAATAGGGTGGGGGCAGGGAGAAGGTGGAGATGGGTGTATATAACTCCAGAAAAAAAACTGCTTTAAAATGAAACCAGTGACATTAATGGTATGAGATTATTTTCCTCAGTGTAAAGATTTGAACTCACTATTTGCACAAATATCTTTCCAAGTTTTCCGGAGTCCTCTCTTATAATGACAGGGCACTTAAACAGGGAGTCACAGTAGCTGTATCTCAGGTGGAAATGACACACTGCTTTGTGCCTCGTATTGAAAGACCTACCTAAGACACGATGGCTGCTGACAGATGTTGGGGGGGCAGAGAGGCAGAATGTACTTTACCAGAAGCAGCAGCGCTTTAGTTAGATCCAGCTCTGCAGTGTCTGTATAGTTCAGGTAATTCCGTGGGGTTTTTTGATGCTTTTATCTAATAGCTGATTCACTCAGCTATTAGATAAGTGCCAAAAAGCCCTGCTGGAGAGCCCTGTCTATAGAGAGGTTGGGTGAGCCAGGTGCAACTAACATGATGCCTTTTCTGGGCATGCGCTGGGCTTGGCACAGGGCGCATGGAGTTTAAAATAAAGAGCCACTTTTGTGGGGGGGTTCGTCTGTAAGTAGCCAGTGACATCCGCACATACTTTCTTGTGTTGTTTCTTCAAGCTCCAACTTATTATTTAACTTATACAAACCTCATAATTTGGGGCAAATCAGTGTGTAAATGGAGTAGAGTTCTGCCAAGTTCTGTAATCTAGAACCATTTTTTTGTGATTACACTGTGATACTGATCTGTGCAAAGTGGCAATGACTTATTTTCTTTTAAACTTGATTATTTTCTGTTCTAATTCAGTTATATTTTGCTTTCCAAAAGTGCCTTTGACCATTATCTTCGCTAAAAGTAGATTTACCCTTCCATCTTTCAGAAGTTAGGAAGCATCAGCTATGTAGCTTTCAGTAGTGATGATGTTTAGCCAGTTGGCAGCAGTTAATGAATGCAGTGTTGCTTTCTTTGGTCCCTTTTTGTCACAAGCCATCCACTATTTGAAATATGCTCATATCTGCAACCATTCACAGTTCATTCTTTGCCAAATCTTATAAACAATACTTGTTTTATTCTATAGGTAATCTGCAGTCTGCACAGTGTTTCCCAAGGGCCCGATTCTGCTCATGTATCTATGCAACCCTATTGACATCAACACATTTGTGCAGATTTAGCAGAGTGGTATTTAACTCTAAGAATTTCTCTCTCTATAGCCATCAGCTGCACATAAGCACCACGTTCCAGTTTTTACTCTGGCAGCCAGTCTGAAAAGCATGTGTTTTGAACATCAGTTGCTGTTGTTTGCCCCATATTACCATGATTCAGATTTCAGATGCATGACACATGTACAGACTAAGCATTCATTTGATTAAAACTACAGTTGTTGAATAATGGGCTAGTTAAACAGGGAGTCTTTGAAAGAGCAGAGGTTGAAAGAAGAGGGGTTTAAGGCTAGGGACAGACATTGTCCCTGGACAGGTTGTGCTTGTGTGTATCTCACAACAGAAATATCCCAGGAATGACACCTATCCACATTGATATTCTAATAAGTATTTAGTGAGCAGCTGAAGTCCTTTCTCTTATATCAGTTTTGCCTATAGATGCAACAGTCTACAACAGTGATTTTTAACCCAGGTGTCACAGTACCCTAGGGTGCCATGAGATCCTTTTAAGGATGCCTCCCTGCCATCATCACCTAGTGAAACTGCCCTATCATTCCTCTGGTTCTGAGAAGCGGCTGCAGCAAAAAAAGAGGCGTCTCATTGCAGCCTAGCCTGATGGGAGGGGTATCCATAAGGCAGTGGTGGCTGCTGCTGCCGCCCTAGCTGAAAGCCCAGACCATCAATGCCACCACCTCTCAGATAGGATAGAGCAGGGGTGTCCAACCTTTTTGAATGTGGGGCCGGATCATGAACTTTTTATCATCCAATGGGCTGGCG
>NW_005842159.1:215516-254793 GCF_000455745.1 Alligator sinensis | reverse complement strand
GTGTCCCCCTCGGGCCTGACCGGTGCAGGCTCGTCCCGTCCCAAGCGGCACACACATCTGCCACCGCTTCTGCTGGCCAGTGCAGACCTGGCCAGGCTCCTTCCATCCCCCGCAGCACATGAGAAGCGGCCCCCTTGGGGCCTCACACACGAGCGGCCGGGCCCAGAGAGCCGCAGCACCCGTACAGAGACTGGCCGGGGGAAGCAGGTGCCGCCTTGCTGTGGGGCGGGGCAGGGCAGGGCAGGACAGCGGGGCTGGCTTGAAGAGGGCGGGTGAGGCAGGCAGGCACGGGCTGGCAGTGCCAGCGGCCACTGCTTTGCCTCCCGCACAGGGCTGCTCCCACGGGGGTAAGAAGCTCCCCATCCCTTGCTGCCAGCTGGGGCCCGTGGGCCAGCTCTGCCTGCTGCCGCTGCGGCTCCACGCTGCTACCACCTCCCTGTGGTCCGCAGCGGCGTCTCTGCCCTCTGTGCTGCCGCTGCCATCCTGTGCTCCATGGCAGCGGCTCTGCCCTCCGCGCCAACGCCGCGTCTCCACGGGCCAGATAAAATGGCTTGGCAGGCTGCATGGCGGCCCGTGGGTCATATGTTGGACAAGCCTGGGATAGAGGATACATAAGCACTGCCCTGTCCCTAACTTCCCAAGGAGTAAGGTGCATCCCCTGAGCTTTGTGCATCCAGGCAAATATGTGGGAGTCGGGTCTCCCTTGCATGGGGAGGAGCAGCACCCCCTCCTTGCATTCACAGAGGGTGCTGCTAAATTCAGAAAAATTATAAAGAGGTGCTTGACTCCGAAAGGGGCAGAGAACCACTGTTCTACAAGAATAGGATTCTAAGGAGAGAGAATTTTATTGCATTATCATCCCAATTTGATACTAATAATAACAATATGGGTTCCTTAACATATACTTCAGAGTTATAATGTATGCATATAAATAAAATAGATTATTTGAATATAGCTAGGATCCTTCACTGTAAATCCATTACACAGCAGGGAATACTGCTTTTACGCATTAACTTGTCAGTTATCAAAAATTACATCTTGTCATCCTTTTGTTTTCTCATGTTGCTACTACCCACATGCAAGATAAGGCTACTTTCTGCTTGCTAGGCTTTGGGATTAGTATGGGGTATGTTTTTCCAGTGAGGCTTGTATTAGATGGCCACAATTATAATGCAGTTCTTTCAATTACCAGATTCTAACCTTGTTAGTTAATCTTGAAGCAACAAGTGCTTTTCCTCCATCTGATTTTCTTGACAACCCTATTTCCTGTGTTTGGTTTGACTGAGCGCTGTGATTCTTCTAATCCTGGGGCGTTTACATATGGCCTGCAGGCTGGATTCAGCCCACAGAATCGTTACATCCAGCCTGCCAGGCTTCTGACAAGTAACTGGAAGTTATGGGGGCTTAGCCAAGAGAGAGTGGCCTGCAGCAGCCCTGGTTGCCCCATGACTGCTTGGCAGAGCTGGAACTACCAGCACTGTGTGCCCTGGGACAGAGCAGCTGGTCTGCAAAACGCCCATGTGTCTTGGGCATGAGCTGTGTATGACACTTGTTCTAATGAAACAACAACAAAAACCTTGCATGTCTCATACTGAAGCACACCATGATTCCTCATAGCCCCTGGCCTGGTCAGAACTTCTAAATCCAGTAGAAAAACTTGAATTCCAAATTAGAGAAAGCAGTAGGGCCAATAGAAAATTTCTTCCTTCTGTGCCAAATCTCAGATGGGGACTTTCCAGTCTTTCTTTTATAGGAAAAGACAATTAAGATTCCTGTAGAAAGCTAAGTCTACAACTAAGAATTCTCTGAATTGATGTGGCCCATTACCCATCTTTCAGAAAGCAAGAGCATGCATTTAGTTTGCTTTAAAAACAGAGGGAAGGGATCAGTGCTTTAAAATAATGTCCAAGGGACAAATTATTGCTATGAACTGAAGTGTAAAATTTTTCATGTTGTTGCTGGTGAACATTTGTTTAGTTTCCACTGGCAAAGTCGCTAGAAAAATAATTGATTCAGTTATTGTCAGTACTTGGGAAAAGTCTCCATTTCCACCTCACTGTTTCATTAGAACCCAGAAACATTAGCTGAGCCTTGCGGAGCTAGAGCGCAAAGCTTGCATATATCAGGTTTGTAATGTAATTTGTGGTTTGAAAAAAGTTGATCAGTTAGCACAGCAAGGGGTAGAAGTCTGCCCAATGTGAATAGATTAGATTAAATTATGGAAATAATTTAACACACATTTATTTCTCTTCACTGTGACGATAACATTTGGTATTTTATTAAAAATGTAAAGTGCCAAATATAACTTTTTTTTTTTTTTTTTAATGCTAGGCTCCTTTTAATAGTGAAGAGAAAACCAGTCACAGAATTGCCTGAGAGCCAAGTAGTTTACCCTGAGATCCCTGCCATATTTCCACCTCAAGTTTTTTCCAAAAAAATATTTTATCACATTGATGCAGTTGCATGGAAACTGTTTATTTTGTTAGGGTGCTTTCAGATTTTAAAGTACATGTCAGCTTATTTGTCTAAAAAGAAGCAATCTGCATCTTATTTAGGCAATATATTTTAAGTGAGGAATAGGGTACAGATTCTTCATATAATTCTTTTGCATTAATCTTAGCTAATCAGTAAATGATGAAAAATATTGTGCAAATAATAGGCATTATTTGAAAGATGGGATTTTGTAACTTTAGCTTTCAAATTAGAACAAGAATATTTTTTGGAAGTGAAACTGCAGAAGTATTTTAAATCCCCAGATGTTCAAGACTGTAGATATCTATTACATTTTACTTAGTGCCTTTGATTCAAAGTCTGAGAGAAGGTAATATAGGATATGGTATAGCAGAAAAACCAAGAACACAGTAACCTGTAATATAAAAAAACAAAGGAGTCAATTATTAGTAATCCTGTGTTTGAACAAAATAACATACCAGTTCCTTGGTTATATCTGTAGTATTTGCAATCCATGCTAGGGCTACAAAGACTCAACCGAGTCTATTATCCATTTCATTCTTTACTTGGTAGGGAGTAGGGCATGAGGGTCTAACTTTCTGTTGTCTGAGTTGTTACCATCTTACTAGGAAGGATTTTGGTATAGGAATTGGGAAAAATCAGTTAAGAGCAGAGTCTCACTGATGTAGTTCCTTCTCACACCTCCCATTGCTCTAGGTGGAAGAATTCTTGCTACTTCCCTCTTAGCTGGCTGAGACTAGAGGGCCAGAAGTGAGGCCATGGTTGCTCCTCGCACAAGTCCACCCATTTCCAACTCGCCAGTATTGGAGGGAGGATAGTGAGTCAATTATGCTTACTCTGTTTCATCCTTCCGCATTGTGATGTGTAACTTGTAGGGGACAACTTATGATATGTAGGACAAGCTATGATCTTGACCAAAGGAAAGAATGCATAATACATGTTATAGAAAACAGCCAAGTTCTCCTAAAACACATTTTTTAAAGGAAGAGGTGCATATATTCTGTAAGCCCTTTGGGGCAGGGTTAACTTTTGGTTAGTCATTTGTACCTCACTACCAACATTGTCATATATAAAAAGTGGTTTTTACACCAAATTTACCTTTTTTCCTATACTGATCTTCTTAAAAGAAGTGATGTCTACTGCCCAGGCATAGATGGATAGGTTTCCATTTATTTTTGTACCAAACGTGTGACTGTTGTCTTGCTAGCATCTCTACTGAGCCTGTCAAGTATCGAATGAGTACAAAGACTGCTCCATCCTCTGTTGAATGTGTCCTGTGAATGAATAGGAGGCTTTTGGGCTGTCAGTACCTTATTCTGAAGTGGGGCATACTCATGGATGAGGAACTCATAAGGGGAAAATATTCATGGCAATCTTTTTATTTATTTAAAAAGACAAAAGGAAACTGAGCAAAAGGGAAAAACCCTTATTGTAATGGTAATGCATATGGAAGATCAGGGGCAGATCCAGGGAGAGTACACTGGTGTGCTTGCACCCCACTTTGATTCCTAGTCCACCCAAAGTTTAAAACCAGCTGCTTGGTTGTGGCAGCAGCATTTCTTCTTAGTCAGTGCTGAGGGAGTCCAATTCATAGCTCATTGTAATCTACCTGATCCCTTCTTAACTCTTCATTCTATAGCTGTTAATGACCCTATCTTCTTTTTAATGGTCCTGAAGTTCCACCAATCAAGCTATCCTTTGTTCTGCAATTCTTCAGTCTATTAGCTGCTTCTGGTAATGAAACTCCTGTTTCACAGCCCTGCACATTGTTTTTAATTCATTCCAATGAAATTATATTTGTTTTTGCTTCAATCTGAAACTGAACAATAGAGCCCTAGGCCTCTAGTAAAGCTTCTAGTTTATTTTTATGTGGAGAAACATATGTTGTTTTATACGTGGCGATGCACCTTACCATCTGCACCTCCCTTTTCAAAATTCTAGATCTACCCATGTAGAAAAGAAATGATGTGTGCATATTCATAAGGCCTCTTGGCATTTCATTTGTGCTGTTCAAATTTCTCAGCAAGCTTCTCACACACATTCAAAACTAGCTCATTCTTTTGAGTGAAGAAATGAGTGTGGAAAGTTTGCTTGATCATTGTAACAGTGGGCTCCCTGCTCAGACGGTTAAGGCTTGTTAAGCATAAGCCAGTGAACATAGTTACTTCAGGAGTGTCAAATTCATCTGGCTGCAGATCCAGTGTCTGCTCTGGGATCCGTGATGCATGCAGCTCACATTCCAGAATGGCTGGAATTGGTGCAGTATGTAGCGCAGATGCTGGACTGACTAGAGCAGGTGCCACACTACGTGCAGTGCCCACCCCAGCCACGCTGCACCACATACACAGGTTCTGCCCTGCACGTGGTGCCACCAGCAGCTGGTCCAGGACTGTGCTGCTGGTAACACCTGGTTCAACTGGTCTGGAACCCAGGCACGCCTTGCAATGAAAGATTCCACTCCTTGTAACTAGTCATGTAGACAGTCTCAAAGAAAAAAGGTAACTTGCCCTGCAGTAACTGTGACTCATAGATTTGTTGTTTACACAAACTACATGACCAGCCCGCTGTCCCTGTTGCTCAGAGTCTGGCTCCCAGGGATTCTTACTAAGGATTTACTGAGCATGGATTGCGGTCTTTTCCATTTGAGGTTATCCTCACAGCTAGAAAGAAATTTATGAGCAGTGCTGCAAAAAGTGGCTTAACTCCCTTCAAGTGTATAGCCCATACAACTTGCAGAAAAGGGGATGGAAAACACATGTTGCTAAAAGAAATGTTATTAAGAAAATCAAGGGAGAGACTTGAGAGAAGTTTTAAAATTACTGATAGTTGGGAGGGAAAGGATAGAGAGATGCAAAGAGTTTGGAAAAAAAGCAAAAATCATGGCAATATAAAACAAAAATAGAAGAATGAAAGTTGTAATATATCAAGAAAATAGATAATGTCTTTATAGTTCTTTATTTACGTGGATAAGTCAATGTAAAGTTTTATACAAGAGCTAAAATAATCTTTTTATAGTTATGAAAGAATGTAATAAAAACTTCCATTTGACTAGCATTTGAATGCAGTCGGATCAACCCTGCTTTTATCTCTTTTTTTTTTTTTCTTTAATTACCGGTATTAAACACCACACTTTCCCATGATGCTATGGAACTGTCATCAGTATGACATTTATATAGTCTATTCCAAATTGGTAAGAATATAGATTTTTTTTATATGCCATCTGCCTATACCATGTTTTGGATTGGTCAGACTTTTCATTAGATTTTGATGTCTTTTCCTTTTTAGTTTCTGAAATTCTTAGCCATGCTATCCATCATTTGTGACTTTTGGCTCACATCCAAACAAACTCGACTTAATATAAAACACTGGGGAAAAAAATAAGAATCCTTAATAAAACATTTTTATGATTTTTAACTACTAACAAACATCAAACAGAGCTTTTATCACCAACTATGCAGCAACTATTTTGCAAATTTGATTTACCAGTTCACTAGACTCTTCTGTCAAAAAGGAGCTTTATGGACAACAAATTGCAATGAGAAGTTAAGAAATAAACTTGATTACATTTTTCTCAAGGTTTTTTGTTTGTTTGTTTTTGTTGTTTTTTACTTATTTACTTTGTTTTGACTTTTTGCAGACCCTCTTCATTGGAAAATGAAATTAAATGTTTCGTTATCACTTTTGTATAGAACAAAGCTTAAATCATATTTAGTATGTCATGTTAATTTGTCCTTAGTTAATAAGGTTTGATTCATTTTTTTTTTTCCAGAATGTTTTGATTTTAATATATTTTAAGGAGGACCATCATGTAACTCAGTGCTTATCTTATAGATGCTTTTTTTTTCTGTTTCCATAACTGCATGGATTAAAAGTATTCAAAATTCAATCAAAAGGCCAAACAAGGCAAACTAATCTGGCTTTGCACTAATGACCTGGCATGTACTGTGGGATGGATTGGTGTAGGGGTGTTTTTTGTTTGTTTTCCTATGTAGCGCTCAGAGTTACCTTCCCTCATTTTGACATGTTAAGTTCCTGTTTCAGTCGGGGGCTCATTGTCAAGTCTCATGCCAACTAGAGGAGTTGCTTTCTAAAAAAAATTGTTTTCTAAAAAGGCTGTCTTTCCCTAGGTGATCTCACTTGTTCTCCTAGCTTCCACTGCCAGTTTGATCTAATTGGTTCAAAAAAAGTCTTTCTCCTTGACTCTCCATTCAAGTCATTTGTCTGGATGTCCCAGGTAGTGCAAAAAAGGGATAGACCACGAAGCACCTTCAAAGTGAAATCGAGGTATTTGTGCCGGAGGCGATGAAGAAGGGAGAACTTGTGGATGGACACAAAAGGAGAAGAGGCTACTTGGTCGAAGCAACTAGGAAAATGATCTTCCTACAGGTTTTTGAACAGAAAGAGTAGGGCAAGAATGCATTTGTCAAGGTAGTAGAAAATATTGCAGAAGCTGAGATGAGGAAGTCCTGGATAAAAGCCTTTAGTTGTGTGGCTTGAAAAGAAATACCTTATCCTAAAGAAAATTTAGACGTGAGGATTTAGAAAAAGAGCCAAGCCAAAGGTAACATCTAGGTCATGGTCTGGAGTGATTGAGAGGGTGGTGGTGTCCCTAAAGCTTGAGGAAGGAGGGAGAGAGTGGTAGGCTTGGGGAAAGAAGGCTTAAGAACTTTGTCTTTGACTTTGGCCACTTTTAGTGGAATTGTTGGAAAAATTTGACAGAAAGACTGGCCAAGATTTCAGTTCAGACTGGTCTAAAATGGAAAGGTAAGTCTTTCAGTCATTCAGTACTAGCTGAATTTATGTTTGCAAATGAGATTCCTCAAGGGTGAGGACGAAGAACAGAATATACTGAAAACTCCCCAGACTTTAGGACATAGGTCTCCAGTAGTGCTATATGCACCTGGAGTATGGAACTGTTAAGTAGTACACCAAAGCCTCACTTAGCATAATTCATTTAGGTGTCGTCCATCTGACCCAGTTTTGAAATAAGTGCCTAAGGGTATGGATTTTTTTTTAATGGGGGAAAAAAATGTGAAAAATAGTAAGCAAAGAGTGAGAGCCAGCCAATCAAAAAAAAAAACTGCTCTGAACTATTGTTGCTGAGAAAATGATCTATTTGATTGGACTGACTCCTTGTGGCCATATACGTGCAAGCTTTACAGAATCATAAAATTATCCGTAACCTATGCATCAGAGAACACATTTCAGTGGTTTTTGTTTTATTTGAGGGGAGAGAGCTTCAAGTAAGTTACTTGGTAGTCTCATTGATCTGGTTCACAGGAACAGCATTGTCCACTTTTCCACTACCTTGGATAAGAAAAAACTGTGATATTCTTTCCACCAGCTACACCCAGGTGTTTAAAATATCAAAAAGAGAGGAGCTGAAAGATTATGCACGTTTGCTCAGGAAAGAATGCAAAACTGGCCAAAAGAAAATGGTTAGAACCCAAGTGTGAGATGCTTTGAAAGGATAACTTGGAAAAAGCAATACAACTTGCTTTTTTCTAAAACTGTCCAGGAAACATGCAGTGGAAGAGTTTAAATTGTTTTTAAAAACACCTATTGTAGTGAATTAGAAATAACCACCAAAGCTTTGATTGTTTTAAATAAAACCTTTCCTCTGGATCTGGCAGATATTTACTACTGAAATGTTTGGTTTTGATAAAATATGCATACTTGAATTGTAAATAATTGTTGACACTATCACCTAACACCTTATTTTTTAAGACCTCTTTTAGTGATGGGTCATGAAGTTGGTTATCTGTTAATTAATATGAGAGCAGGGGGTCCATAAGTTGCTGAGGTGAGAACTGTTATAGATCTGCCTTACAGTTTTTGCCTTGTTCAATTTTCCTAATATATTAGTGAAATAAAAGAGTAGACTAGGGCTTTCCAAGTGACTCAGAATCTATAGGAGCTAGTGGTTAGAGTTCGGATTTGGGAATTTGGAGACTTGATGAATTCTAACATCAGCTCCAGGGCTAACTTCCTGTGGGATCCAAGTCAAGCCACTTATCCTGTCTATGCCTCAGTTTCTTCATCTGTGAAACAAAGATAATGCTGCCTCCTAGCCTTGAGGTGCTTAGGTAGTGCTCTGATATATGTAGCTTAGAAGCATTCTTGCTTTTCTGGAAAAGTAATATGCTTTTCAGCTACCTAACCAGTTGGCTTAGACTAGTTCTACAATTTCTTGGGCTCCCTGAACTCCAGTTCTGTTTTTCTTATTTGGAAGTCTTGGCTCAGTCCTATTTAAATTTATGTTCAAGCTCTTAGAAGCTAAATGTTAAATATTTTTGGGAAAATTCCAAAACGTTAAGCTCTGTTGCATCAGTTGCTTTGCTACATGCTTCTGATAAAGGTACGTGCATTTCCTCATCTCAGGGTTTGCTGTGAAATCTGAAAATTCAGGCTGTGTCACTTTAAAATACAAACATACCAAGCAACACAAAAGCGTTAAAATCAAAGCTGTGCTGTTATCTCTACAGCCCAGGAGCTTTTTCAACGAGCTTCTAAAGGAAAAGCAGAATAATTCCAGTTGTATCTTTGAAGTTTTGTGGTGTGATATCATGGCTGTTTAATGCACACTGTGACTGCTCTTAATGTAGAGAGAAATTGCAAAATGAAACAGACACAAGGAAACTGTTGGAACATTTAGATAGTCTCACTTTTTAGAGTTTGTGGGTTTGATTTCAATATGAAGTAAACTTAGCTGTGCCTGTAACTTTCAGGCTGTTACTATTAAAGCATAATAAAGTTAGGTGTATGGTAGTTTGATATAAAGAGATACAAAGATATAGAAACTGCTGAATGTGATTATTATAATATATACTTTACTGGTGATACTTAAAGGTTTGTGGCATGTCTGTTGTTCCAATCTATAACTATACAGCATGATTGCAGCAGAATTCTGAATACCTAACAGAATACATCTATTTCATTTACTACTGCATATTACAATGCAGTAAAACTGACCTTTGCTTGATCAAATGAAACAGTTGCATGCTAGTTATGTTTGGTTCGTTCATAGATAGTCGGAACACCTTGAAGCTGATGGCAGGTGGTGGGGACTAGGGAACATACGGGTTGGGGGTTGGGGGGGGGACAAATTCCCAAACAGTCTACATGTCTGTTACACAGAGATTAAAACAAAAGGAGCACATAAAGAGTGCAGATGATGTCACAGCTGCTGGTGACTGTTCTTCAGAGTTTACAAAAATGCCATGTAGAAAGGAGATAAAGATTAGTTTAGATGGCCAGCCTTACTTTCTCTCCTGTCTCTGGCCCTCCTTTTCCGGGGGAGAGAAGAGAATGCCACACCTTGAAAAAAATTCTGGCTTAATGGACCCTGTACCTTCTTCACCTGTGCACTACTTTGGTTTGGCCTCGCATGCAGGTAGTTTTAAGCATGTATATACGTGCATGCACAAATTCAGAACAATTCATGCATGTACAGTTGCTATGGACTTAAATTTGAGTATGTATCTTTGAAGGCAAATTTGGGTGCAGCCTGTTTAAAATATCTATGTCTGTACCAACAATCTATGGGAGTGTTGATAATGCTGAGAAGGGAATGGTGCAATGTTTCTGCATAATGAAATATCTCCAAAAGATGAGGAGACATTGGGGACTGTATCTTCTACTATTTATGGGTTTTAATTTGCTGCTTTTCTGAGAGATAAAAGTTCTCGTCTCTTGAGTTTGTTTAATGGAGTGTATATGCTGTTATAGGTATTTCAGTTAGTAATGCAATTACTGGCTGTCACTAATCCTTTCCACACTAGAAGGTTGTGTGTTTCTTACCAGAGAGTATGGTTTAAGCTTTTTTTAATTCATATTTAATACAAGTTGACAAGTACTGTTACTTTGGAAGAAGAAAATAAAGAATCCTGAGTAAAATGTTTTTTACTGGCTTCCATCCCATCCAGAAGAGCGCATAACAACTGCAGATAGGACCTGTGCCTGAAGAAGGGTGTTTGTACCCAAAGGCTTGCAAAGAATTTTTCCAACTATTTTAGTTGTTCTAATCAACGATAACAGATCTACCCAAAGAACCTGGTTTGCCTATGTATTACAGCAGTTACTTTTGAGCTATGCATAATGGCATATTTTTATATGAAATATTCTAAGTTGGCCATTCACATTTGCTCCCTTCCTAACATTTATAAAATATAAACTATAATGACGTGTAAGGGTCTTTCTGTCAATATAGGTTCAAATTGCACCATCTTTTGACAATCCTACTTTTTGCACAGAAGCTGCATTACAGTCCTCAAGTTCCATCAGGTGTGATTCAGGAAGGGGCTAACATCCTGGATATAGGTAAGGTCTCCTTGAGCCCCCAAACGCCATTAAGCATAGCATAATCTTTAAGTAATTGGATTCCTGAAGCACCTTTATACCTCATATCTCAAGGACTTCGATGGTGCTTTGCTATATTCCTAAGAAAAATTCTGCGCAGACCTGCTTGAACTATGAACATGCATTCCTCTTCAACTTTTTCCTATAAATGTTCCCTCCTTGTAGCCATTATTTTCACCATGATAAAAAGAAAAGTAGCAGCTTTGTCCTGCAGAAGAAGAAACTAGGAGCACTGACAGAAGTGACATTTGTTGTGCAATTGGACCTTTGAAAGCACTCTACAGCCATGCCCTGACAGAAGTGCATGGTTATAGAGCACTTAAAAAATATCTGATTACACGACAAATGAACCCACATTACATGAGGGTTCAGATGAAGGTGCTCCAAAGCGGAGCACTTTCATTAACTTCTGTAAGTCCTGGAACACTAGCAGGGCTGGGTTGACGCAGCCCAGCCCTGCCCCCAGTATTGTCTGCAAGATGGGAGGGGCTGAAGAGAGGGGGAAGGAGCTGCAAGCTGGGCTTACCCAGCCTGAGCTGGAGCAGAGGCAGATGCATTGGAGGCCTCTGAACACCCACCCCATCCTGCAGACAACACTGGAGCTGGGGCAGGGTTAAGGGAGAGAGGCTGCAGGCAGGTTGCTCCCAGGCTGGATCCCCTCCAAAGTGGAGCTTGATTTCTCCCACCTCCTCCCCTCCCATCCCAACCCAACAGCTAACATCTGTTGGGTCAGGGAGGTTGGTTTAACTCAGTGCTTTCTGGGAAGTCCAATGAGTTAGACCAAGGAGCTACACATCTGTCAGTGCCCTAGTTCTCTGCACTTGTCCTGTTTTTCTCCCAACGTTGCTGATTTCCATTCCCCTCCCAGTTGTCTATCCTAACTGTACAAGCAGCCAGAAAGAAACTGGCAATCCATCAGTACATACAGAGCTCTAAAGTTTAACTTTCCTTGACAGGACTTCATGAATATAACTCCCTTGTGCTGGCAAGTGATCCTCAAGAAGAAAAAAAACCTGCTACAGATGATCTATCCCACTTGCATTCAATTTGCTTCTCAGCCAGTTCTTGCTGTTTGGTCTCAATTCTTCCTTTATCTCAATGTAGTTATTCCAGGTTGAGCAAACAAAAGTAAATTTCAAAGTGAGAAGTGAATTGTAGCATAGGTCAACTTTTCAACTTTTCACCTTAAAAATCATTAGCAGGGCAGTTAACTTGTTTGAGAGACAAGGAATGGGCAAGGAATTCTTGTTTTCCCTATGGATCTCTGCCTATTTGAAGCTAAGCTAGGAAGTGCTCTGGCCTATAAACCAGTTGTTTCAAATTTGAAAGCCAGAATGCACTACTGATCCTTTAGTCTGACTTTTTGTATAACACAGGCCATGGGTTTACCTAACAACTATGTTGCATGGGACACTTAGCACATGTTAAATGCACTTAAAATGCCAGCATCCACGAATAGCATGACACATGCTAAATCTTCTCATATGGTATCCTATTTTAGCAAACCTACATCTTTTCAAGTAAGGAGTATGGACAGCACAACTGGACACCATCTTCTAGTAGCAAATATAATGTATATCATGTTGCAACCTCCCTAGTTCTACTTGATATTCCTGTGTACACATCTCTTTGAGTCATATTAGCCCTTTTAATCACAGCGTTGCACTACAAGCTCTTGTTCAGCTGATCTGCCACATTACTCTTCCCCTTCCTCCCTCTCCGCCCCACCCCTCCTGCCATCTGACAAGCAAGAAAATCTGTTTTTCTGAGTGAAGGGTATTGTACCACAGGACAGATCTAGGAAACAATCATTTATTTCCTTCCCTAGCAATACTGAACTGACCTTGTAGAAACAGTAAATGCCATACTTTCTCAACTAGCTGCTTCCCCTTTATCTGGAGCATAAAATATACTGGACTGTTCAAAATGTGAAGTGAGGAATGAACATGAACAAAAAAGCAAGGACATGCTGCTGCCGCCGCCAGCACAGCCATGGCCCCCCAGCCACCAAGCATTTGTTGTTCATGCTCTGGCCCAACCCACCACCTCTGCCCCTACCTCTTGTCCCTGCTACCCCCTGCAGGCTTGGGCCAACCTTCCCTTTTTCCCCTTCTTCCCCTGTCTCCTGCCCCTGCTCCCCTTCAGCGTCTGCCTCTGCAGTGGCAGCATAGCAGCTCGGGCCATCGCTGCCTGCTTTCGCCGATTGCCTCCCTCTCTACTGCCTCCCTCTGCCACTGGTTGCCCGTGGTAGGGATGAATTTAAGACTACCCTTCAATAATTAGATTCCATACATGGAAAACTTATAAATGTTTGATTTTGTTTTAAAACAAATTTATAAGTTTTCCATGCATAGGATCCAATTACTGGGGGGTGGTCACTTGAAATTCAGGATCATCTTGGATTCAGGTAAATACAGTATTTCTTGTATTCAACAAGATTTGTAAGGCTTAAGGCCAAGACCATTAGAACTGAGATGGACAGCACCCTAGATGACACCAAAATTCCTACCTGTTGTTATCTCAAGCAGTCTTATAAATAGGGATATGAGACTCGCTTCCTGGGATGGACTGTGAAATTCTGTATGTGTTGGACCTTTGCCCTATGCTTCATGGATAATTGAGAAATATGGAGGATAAAGAACTCGGTTCTGCATAATTTGATCATTTATTCCACTTTTTCTTTCTGTTAGGTTTTCATAATTTTGAAAATGTATTCAGATAGTTCCGTATAATTGTTTATAAAACAGATTTCCTCAGGTTATACCTTGATATGCTCTTATAATATATGATAAGGGACTGAGGAAGGTTTAAAGACTCTCTGCCTTATGGAAAAAGACGCTCCTGGCAGCAGGATGGAACCCAGCAAGGATCTGGACCGGTCTGCTTCGCTCAAACCATAAATAAGTTCTTTCAGTAAAAATTAGTTTTACACTTTCCTTGGAAAGGACACTCCAAAAAAAGTGGAAGGAGAAAGTAAATCTACACAACCCCCTGCTATATTTACTCAGTTCCAAGATGAGGGTTTTTTCCTACCTTCATCAAAAAAGCTTTGTCTTAGAATTGAGTATCGGACTTCTTCAGCTTAGAGTGTGAAGAGAAGCTATGCAGGAAGCCCAGCTGGACCAAGGACAGCATCAGGTTCCTGCTTGCGGGTCTTGACATGCAGGTTCCTGCTTCCAGCGTCTTCTCCCTGCACCATCTCCCTCACTTGCAAGGAGCTGGACAAGGAAGGAGGAATCTGCTTGTTGCTGCTGCATCCCCAACCCAGCGAGACTCCCTGCACAGTATCTCCCAACTGCTCCCGGCTGAAGCAGTATGACTCCCAGCTGACACAGGCACAGGGAGAGCCCCATAGCTGTTCCTGACCCACTTCTGCCCTGTGCTGCAAGAAGCAGCTATGCAGTGAACCTGGCCGAGCCACATGCAGATTCCTTGTCCTAGCCTGCTTTCAGCCAGCGGGGGAGACTGGGGACAGTGGAGGGGGCAGCCAGGCAGGGAAGACAGAATCTATGTCTGGTAATCTGGGCCTGAATCAGTTGAAGAAAGCATCAGAAGGGAGGCAGGTGGCAGGGGAGGGCGGGTGGGTGTATAAGAGGTAAGGGGACAGGTGGCAGGGGGGCAAGGGTTCAGGGTCAGGCATCCTGCTTCCCACGCTGTTGGACCCTCCATTCCCACTTGCCCCTATGCTGCTGCTTTCCTGTCATAGAAGTGGGGGGGAGGGGAGGAATATAAGAAGACCCCCCCCCAGTAATTAGATTCTAGATGTGGAAAATTATAACAAACACAATTTTCCATATCTAGAATCTAATAATTGAGGGAGGGGTCATCTTAAATTTGAAGTTGTCTTGGATTTGGGTAAGTATGGTACATGTAGCAGACCTAGCAGTCAAGGTACGCTATGCCTCCTGTCATGCCTTGCAATCGAGTGTAAATGCTAGGGGGCACACTTCTTCCCAAATAAGTGTGCAGATTTTCTTTCATTGGGACCTATAGAAACAGACACATGCAGCTCAAGATGTGCTATCTGAGCAGTCCTTGAGGATTACTGCAGGCCTAGGGGATAATGCTTATGACCAAATGAGCATCAGTCGGCATTTTCTTGAGCGTTTTTCCACTCTAGGATCGGGCAGTAGAAAGAAGGTGAAGAGACCACTGGCTGAGTGGGCACAGACATTATCACCACTGGTTATCTCAATATCTGCAAAACACCGTTACATAAAGCATTGGTACTGTTAGCCTCAGAGTTGTCCACCTCAGTGGTGATGACCACAGTACCAGATGCCTCTGTACCAGTACACCTTTGGCAGGTTGATAAGTTTGTCTTTTTCAAAGATATATTGTAACCTAGACTAGGGATTAGCTAAATACTGTCTGGAAGCTGGAGTCAGCCTGGGGAACCATTGGTTCTGACCCACATTGGGGGTTTTGGCTGTGTTTTGGCAACAGGGAACTTCATCAGCAGGGAGAAGTGGCAGCACTAATTCCACAGGGCAAGACCCCAGTGACCAAATAACAGCCAGTTTATATAATGGAGTTGATATGTGATGAAACTGGATCAGTAGTTGGGCAGCTACTTGAAATGCACTCTGGGCTCTAGCACCAGCCCACCTCAGACCCAAGTTGGATCATTCTGGTCCGTGACCGTACAATGTTGCTGGCTGCTGGTCTAAGCAATAGTTATCCTATAGCTCATGAGTGTGCAGCTAAGGAAGTTCAGTCTAGGCCTTTATGGTGCCTGGTTCTTTATCAATGTTCTTTCCTCATTTACCTCTTCCTCTGAGTTCTCAGTATTGCAAAATTCTGTCTCATCATATTTACATTGTATTGAATTGATCCTACACTACAGCATTTCATGGTCCTGAAGTACAAGCTGTGAAAGATTTCCCTGCCCTCCTCCTATATTGTTTCGAAGATTACTGCCACAGTTTATTATAGGATGTTGAAAGGGGTATTTTGTGGCTGTGTGGGCACATTGGAGTGGATGCTACTGTGGATCTTTCAGGGCTTAACATCTGTTACATGGTTGCCTACGGTTTCAAAGATCTGGACTCAGTGATCTAGGTAGGACTGGAATGGACTGTGTTCTTGAATACAGCTGAATAAACATGCTTTCTTATTGCCAGGCAATTCAGAAAGGGATTAATATAATTCCAATAACAGTGCCTTCAAGCACACTGTGATGTTCTGCAAGGGTTACCTCCTAAACTGGAATCAGTATAGCTGAGTCTGCATAGCACTGAGTAAGCTAATTGCATGAGAGCAGCTGTGTGAATTAGTCCTCCCCAAACCACCATGTAGACATGGCTATATAGCGTTTGTTTTAGAAGGTAGCATGTACAGAACAGCATGACATCGTCAAAGGCACCACTGCCAAATACAGTGAGTTTACCATCAACATACGATCTATCTCTCCCATTGCCATTCTAATTCAGAAGTATACAAATCTAAAATTACCTGTGAAGTCTACTGGACTCATTTAAATGCACTTTAATTGCAAATGACATCTGTCATTCCGGGGTCTGCACAAGTACATGATGGCAACAAAATTTTAAACATCTCGCGTTTTCCCAGAGACTGTACAGTTCATTTCACACAAATGTGAATTCCTTCAATTTCTGCTGCATTCAATACAATAAAAAATGACATTTATCTGCACAGAATAAAGCATACAGAACAAGTATACAGTGCTTGTAAAATTAGTTATTGATGCAATCCCTCAACCAATATTTTCCCATATCATTTTTCTATTTCTGAGTATTTGCTGGAATAAATCATTAGCTTTCCCCATTATTTAAAGTAAGTTTTAGTAACAATAGAAAAGTGTCATCTAATTTCTGTTCTTCCTGCCTTGGTGAAAGTTTATTTATAAAATTATAGATATTAAGCAAAAAGATTTTTATCACTGTTAGTAATTTGTTACTATCATAGCAATCACCTGGGACCACAATTTTTGCAGTATGAAATATAAAAATAATGTCTTTGCACTGTCAATCTAGGCCAAATCCTAGCGTGGTTACAGTTGTAATGAAAATTTTTCTAATATTTATGAAATTTGTTTTTTTGCATTTATTTCCATGCTTAAAGCTGATTCATAGCTCATTCACAGTTGCTTCTATATCAATGGTTCATCATAACTAATTGTGAGCCAGTCTAAGGGATTCACCTAATAAATTATCTGTAAAATTGGCATCAGTCTTGACACTCCTGTTTCTCTCTGTTTTGGTGATTTATTCAAATATTTTCCCTATGTTCCATTAGAGGTAAATTAGACATTTTGGCAAAGATCTTTACATGTGTCTGCTACCAAAATATTAGTCTCCTCTGGATGCTTTCAGCCATATGTATTTCCACATGGGCTAACCAGGCCTCCAGAGTAGCCTAATTTGTATTTTTTTGCTTTATGGCCACATATGGAGCTTACGTCTGTAAATTTACTAGGATTTGAAAAATGTTACCTGACCAAGCTTTAGTTTTGCTTTTATTAAGTCTGACAGAGACATTCTATTTGGGGAGTTATCTTTGCAGCCAAATAAGATATATACATTTTTCTTTTAATGAAAGCTTTAAGTTATACAGAATTTGAATACGCCATACAGGCTACATGCTATACAGAGTGAAAAGGGCTAGCCTGAGGCCTGCGTGTTTGACCATGTCATAGTAATGGTAATTAGAAAAATTATATATAGGGACATATGTCTGCTGTATTATACTTTCCAGTAACACTCCTTGCAAGCATCTGGTCTTGCTTTTCTATCTTTCTATACAGTGAAAGTCTTTAAGCTCAGTGTATGCTTATTACAAATTTGTTTTGTGTTGTTTTTCAAATTGGGGACAGTAATAGATGAAAAACAGGAAAAGGGGGAAAAGAAACATTGCAAGTATAGTAACAAACTTTTCCACAAGCATGTCTTGTGCTTGTCTTTACTGTCCATTGTACTGTCTGTCTGTCTGTCTAAACGATGGCTACAACATGGGACTAGGAAGTGTCATAACCCAATGATTTTTAGTGCCTTGGCACATTGGAATTTTCCCGCCACATGGAGCTTTCTTTGCACGGTGGATTTCTCAGCTGCAGAGAGAAATCCCCGGTGCAAAAGAGTTCCTGCCACACGTATGCAAATTGGTGTCCCATTATTGGTCAATTCTAAATTATTCCTACGTGGCGGCTAGCAATTGGCTCGCTAGCCGTATAAAGGTTAGAGCAGTTTCCGCCCAAGTTGGAGGACTCCACAACCATCTCGTGGGGAACTCTGAGCACGCTGTGGAGCCTAGCGAACTCCGCGTGTGTCTTGGAGAAGGACATAGAGGCCTGATCAGCTCTTAGCCACTCCCCGTCATAGTGGAAATTTGACGTATCCCCCATGTGAAGCGCTCGTGGAGTCGTAGATCAACGACTCATCTCGGTTCGGTGCGGTTCGGAAGAGATCTCACTTGTGTTTGTTTGTGTGCAACTGCAACTCAAGCAAGTTTCCTCCCTGCACTGTGACCATCGGCAGTGTAAGTAAAGCTTTCTTTGTAAAACCAATACGCTTCCGTGCCTAACTCTACTCCGTCGTGGAAAAACCCCACCTGACGGTCCGGGCTACTGGCCATAGCCTTAGACCGACCCTCGGTCCCGACAGGAAGATTATAATGATAATTAACAGCAACGATTAGTTATGCATTTTTCTTGATCAGTAATATCAATAACTCTTTGAGCACTAGGAAAGTTTTGGAGAACTAGAACAAACCTGATGGCTCAAGGAGAGTTAATGAGATGTCCTGAGTAATTACAGGCATGTCAATCTGACATCAGTCCCAGGAAAAATAATGAAACAGCTGATATGGGTTGCAATTAATAAAGAATTAAAGGAAGGTAACATATTTAATGCAAATAAGCAGGGTTTAAAGATAGCTAGATCTTGTCAGACCAACTTGATGTATGTCCATTGCAAAGTTATTTTGATGTTTTAATATCTGGAACAAAAGTGCAGGGGAGGAAAAATAATGAAAAAAGGAGTATTGCAAGTGCAGTAGCAAGCTAGTGGAAAATTTTCTATTCATCCATTTTGATAAGTTTACAAGTTTGACTGCTAAAGATCAGTGGTTTTCAACCTGTGGAGCTGTGAAAGATGACTGTGATCAATTAAAACTATGTGAATACCCACATTTACTATTCAAAGGGGTCCGTACATCCATTTGAAATTTTTTAGGGGTCCACAAATTAAAAAAGATTGAAAGCCACTGCTAAAGATAATAGTATTGATGTAACATGTTTACATTCCTGTAAGGCATTTGGCTTGATATTGTACAACATTTTAATCAAGAAACTACAAAGACAGTATGGGGCATAATGGAATTAATTAAAGACTAGCTAATTATTAAATCTGAAAATATAATTATAAACTGAAGATCAGTGAGAGAGTATATTTTAGGAGCCCTGTGCAATGGAATATTTTTATTTGTATTTCAATGAGCTGGAAAAAAAAATATAATCAATACTAATGAAATGACCCCAAAATTGGAGAAGTAGTAAATAATGAAAATGTCAAGCCACAGTATTGCTTGGTAAGCTATAAAAATATGCTTTTTTGTTCAACAAAAATGAAAGGCTGCATATCTTAAAATTAAGATTGAAGGATGGTCTTATTAAATGGAAGACTATCCTGGGAAGTACTGATTCTGAAACAGACATGGGGGTTATGATAGATAATCAGCTGTACATGAATTTCCAATGCAATACTGATGGCTCATATAATCGCTGTATTTGATCAAAATGAGTCCAGTACTGGAATACTGTGTCTAAATCTGGAGTTGCCATTCAAAAAGTTTTTTGAAAAAATGAATGTTTCAAAAAATCATCACAAGAACTAATAAGGGACTGGAAAACATGCCTACTAGTGAGAGAGACTCAAAAAGCAAAATCTGTTCAGGCTGTCAAAAATAAAGGTAAAAAGGTGAGTTTATCACAGTGTGAAAGTATCTTCATGGAGATCAGAAATTTAATAATGTAGAACTCTATGGTTTAGCAGATGTAGGTATAGAAAGATCCAGGGGCTGAAAGTACATGAACAGATTGAGACAAGAAATGAAGTGAATATCTTTAACAATGAAGATAATTAATTAAGCATTGGATCAATTTACTAAGGGTCCACCCCTGGAAATTTTTAAATCATGATTAGATGTATCCGAAAAGAGGGATTAGTTCAAGGAAGTTTTGTGGCCTGTGTAATGCAGGAGGGTCATATAAGATTACCACAATCTGTCTTTATAATCTGTGAATCCATTAATTAAAATGTTAGATTTTGGGGTTCTTGTGCATTTCTACTGTTTACAGTATGACCTGGCAAATCACTTAACCTCCAAGCTTTAAATTGCCAATCTGCAAAATGGCTGATTTTGCAGTGTCATGGGGAGCTATGTCATAGGGAGCTTGTATCCTAATTTTTGTATAATGATATATCCAGATGACAGGTGCTATGCAAGCATGTTATTAGCAAAACATGCAGAATTACTGTATTATATTTCACTTATTTCCACCCTTTCTCCTTAATGTCCTACAGTCAAAGCAGATATTATCTGATGCACAAAAGCATTCTTATATGAGCTTGATATTATATAATACATTTCAGGGAGATGGGAACAGAGCAGGTAATTTTTATATTACAAATTATGAACATAACTTGCTTCTCAGTCCAGGGCATTTAAGTAAACAACCAGTTTAAAGAAAGAGTGACAAGTCTTCTCTTGGGAAGAAAACTAAAACATAATTTAAAGCCATAAACTGTCAACATTTAACCTTTTCTGTTTTTTGGTTTTCTGTTTTGTGGTGTGATTATTTGGAAGTGCATAGAGCTATAAATCCATATATAGACAATGTCAAGGAAGATCAAGCTATCTGTGCTCAAAGCAGAAAGTCAGAGCAAAACTCTACAACAGATGGTCTTTTCTTTCCATTTCATGGACACCAGTTCTCACTGGGCAATTCATTATTTTCTACAGTTGAAGCAGCTGTGGATTACTGTAATTATGGATTTAATATATCCCTGACAGTCCAGTGTGAATACTAATTCAACTTTACATGTCTCCTTGGAACCAGGTTAATTTCGTCCTGATTATATGACTTCTGATTAACTAAAGACTTTGTAAAGCTGGTATTGCTTAAGTTTTTCTCCTGCTGTAGAATCAGTTGTATACTGCTTGCAGGATGACAGTGATGTTTTTAGCATATGTTTTTGTGAAAGCCATAAAACTCCCAAGTGTTTAATACCCTTTTACGTAGCCCATTTTGTAATGAACAACTTGTTAGTCTAAAATTCTGAAAACTGTTTTTGAAGGTTTCTAGTTTAAATGCACATTTATCAACTATAAATGGTACAGTCCTAATGCACATTGAATACTGCATCAATATAAAACAACACATTTTTCTCTAGTTAAAAATAAACTAGAAACTTTAGCAATATGCTAGGTGCCTAGTGCTATATTTTTCTGTTTAAGACTGAAGCAGAAACAAATGTAATTTCATTGGAATGAATTAAAAAACAGTCTGTAGGGTTGTGAAACAAGCTACAGGACCAGCTAACAAACAGCAGAACTGCAAAACAGAGGATAGCTTGCCTGGTGGAACATCGAGACCATTAAAAATTAGAGAGGGTCATTAATACCTGTGGAATAAAGAGTTTAGAAGGGATCACGAAGATTATAATGAACCATCAAGTCAATTGACTCACTCAGCACTGCCTGACTAGAAATGCTGCTGCTGTCAAGCAGCTAGTTTTAAATTTTGGGTGGAAAAAAGAATCAAAGTAGGGTGCAGGTGCGCTAATGCACCCTTCCTGAATCCACCCCTAGTCATAGGTATTAAATTTAGAATTCCTCATAAGCTGTAAAGTAAAGGAAATATAGCACTAGCTTTGGTACTACACAATTTGGGATGTACAAGCCTCAACACCTGCAAATAGTCAGAGAAAAATGGAAAGATTCTTTACAACACTCCAGAGTAGCACCATTAAACCATTCTGGAATGCACTGGTGGGATTTGTTAGGCTTTTTGGCTTTTTCTCGTTGATGATCTGACAACTTTTATGAAATGGGTAGACTCATTCAGACAGATAAATTGTGTGACCGGAGAAGGCAAAATATGCAGCAGAGTACTCCAGCAAGTCAAAGCCTTTAAGTTTCATATTAAAATGTTTTGCTAAGAAGCAGTATGTCTTTTATTCGAAATGTGTGAAATGTATACAGTTCTTTCACATTATAAATAGGATCATTAAAGGTACTGGTAAATGTATTCCAGGTGAAATCCTTTATATCAGGAGTGTTCAATTGGCAGCCTGTGAGGGTTTAATTTGTGGGCCCACATGCTTCCGCCTAGCTGTTGCTCCCCTTATCCCTTGGGCTGCAACAGCAGCCAGGACCTCCAGGCTCCCACTCCTCCTCTGGCTTCCGTTCCCTGGCCCTGCCGCAGGGCAGTGATGCAGCACAGCTCCCGGTTGTAGATAGCTCAGAGGCTGGGGACCTGAGTGTTAGGCTGAGGCACCTGCACAGTGCACAGCATGGGAGGCAGTGGCTCATGCTGGTGCGGCCACCACAGCGTGTTGCCCTGGCCACTTAGAAGCTGGACAGGCCTGCTTTATATGTACACTGTACTGAATGAATTTGAGTGAATGCAAAACAAAAGCTAAAACTTCTTTAGTTTCTGTTTCTTAAACCGTGAAGATTTGCAGAGCAAGAGCATTTGGCATTTGTAAGAATTTTCGCTTACCAGCTTTTTAAAAGCTTTTCAAAGTTTAATGGGGGAGTTGGGAAAGTAGAAGAAAATATAAACTGAAAAGTTTTCATGATTGAAATGACCCCACTTAAATAAAAGCATTTAAGATGATGCCATTCCAAGCTGTTTTTCTTGATTTTTTTCCCCCCCCATCTCTATCTCTAATGAAATGAACTTACCAAGTTAAAATAATTGTTTCATACCTCTTGCTAGAGTTAGTCATGATCTTGAGATCTCTAACATAACATGGGAATAAAGGGAACTTTTTCAAATCAGTGTCAAGAGGAGCTTTCATGAAGCACTTTTTTCCCACATGACCTTTAAAATCCTTTCAGAAGAGTGCAGACACAAATAACAGGGTGATAATCAACAGGATGAGGTCCTTATTTCTTAATGATCCACCTTTTTAGTTATCTCTATGTTGGCTTATAGAGTTTTAAGTAATATTTGAGACAAGGGGAGGTCATTTAACTTAGCAAGAGTGGGAAGCAGTGCCCAGTGCAAGGAAATGGATTACTAGAAATGTGACATTAAGAATAGGGAAAAGATACAAAGGGTTCAGTAAGGAGGGAGGATATATCATCAGTCTTGACTGCTTTACCCTCTGCTTCCCTGTATTAGATGATATAATAAATCACTTCAGTCTCTTATCTCTACTTCTGCCTGTAGAAAAAGAGAACCTTGCTCATGTTGCTTCCCTGTGCCTATAATGGTAAAATCATTACAGTAATTCTCTTCCACACAGTGCTCCAAGTTGTTTATTATCATTTATGCTAGGTCAATGGTTCTGTATATTCCATTTTTGATCCATTGTTAAAACAGAAAAGTGTTCCAGATCCAGTTATAAAGTGGTTGGTATGGTCTGGTTATGGAAACTAAAGGAAAAGCCATGTGCACATGATAGAGCAGACAAGATTCTAGCGTGCTAACTTGAGACACCAGAATAGTCTTCAGAAAAGTTTTTGGCAAACCAGGGAGATATGCAGAATTTCTTTCTTCTAGGCTGGTGTCTGCCTTACTGGTACAGGAATGACACTTTAAACGCCAAGTAATAGGCCCGTGCGAATAGGGGAGTATTCAGTTCAGATTCGGCCGATTGGGAGGATAGTGATTCGATTCAGAGATTTGGGTCACTGTCCCGAACCAATTCAGCTGAATTGGCTTCAAGATTCAGTGCTGATTCAGACAGATTAGGTGATTTGGCTGTAGACTATAATGGGGAATCACTGAAATACCTATAACTTTGTCATTTTTGGCAGATTTGAATGACAACAGCAGGGGTGGTAGCTCCTTCTGAGGGTATGAAGTGTGCCAGGTTTCAAAATGATAGGTTCAGGGGTTTTGGGAAAAGTGCACCTCAAACTGTTGAAAGCAAAACACATGTCATATGTGTATTAAGGCAGAGTGGGATGAAAACAGCAGGGATGGTAGTAACAGGGGGCCTTCCCAGTGCTGGTTATCTCTTAGCCCACCCACCTGTTTTTGGGCCAACCACCCACCCCTCTTACACCTGCCATGCCTTGATGGAAAACCAATTCAGATGTTACCCAGGTGGGAGGCTGCACATTTAGGTGTCTAGAGGTTACATCCATTCTGCAGCTCCGTACCTTCCGTACACTGCAGCCCATGCCTTGCAGATTGCATCTTTCATCCCTTCCAGCTATGGCCCCCTTTGTGGGACCTTTGGCTCTCTCATCAGGGCAGTCAGAATCACAAGCCTCTTGCTCTGGGCGTTCCTCACAGTAGGCCCCTGACCCCCCCCTTGGGTCCTGGCCCCAGCATGGACCAGTCAAGGGTACCTCTGATATCTTTTATTAGACCAAGTGAATAGTTGGAGAAATATATCTTAGCACACTTTTGGGGTTTAAAAACCCTTTGTCAGGCTGAGGAAGCATCTGCAGTTAGTGTGCGTGCTCTTCCTGGATAGAGTGAATAGTAAAGAAGCTAGAAGCTGGGCTGCAGGCAAGAAAGCCAGTCAGTGAAAATATAAATTGAGGCATCAGGGGGTGAGAGACAGGCTTGGGGGGAGGAGCAGGGGAAGAGGGATGTAGCAGGTAAAAGTGGAGAGGTACCTGGGGAGTCAGATGTCGAGTAGGTTATAGTGTGTCATAAATCCAGCGTCTGCCTATATTGAGTCCATGAGTTAGGAGGTTGATGAAGTGAAGTTCATAGGCTCGTCTGTTAAAAGCGTTTTGTAAATTCAGAACAAGCACTGAACCTCACTAACCTCATCACCAGAAGCAAACTTCCTACAGCCCAAAACACATCAAATGGATCCAGACCATGCCATGACAAAAAATGTAAAACCTTCCAACATATCTCCAGTACCTCACAATTACTACGCCCCACAATAGAACCATCACCACTTCTGGATCTTACAGCTGCACCTTCAGAAACATTATATATCTCATCCAGTGCACCAAATGCCCTGATGGACAATACATAGGAGACACCAAGCAACAACCGCGCACCAGAATGAATGCACACTGGAAATCTGTTACAGACAAGAATACCCAACTATCTGTGGGGGCACATTTCTCACAAGAAAGCCACTCTGTCTCCAAACTCTCAGGCTTGGTCCTCAAAGGGAATTTACAAACCACTTTTCACAGATGAACCTATGAACTTCACTTCATCAACCTCCTAGATGGAAAAACTCAGGGACTGAATACAGACAGACGTTGTATTTATGACACACTATAACCTGACCGACATCTAAGTCCCCAGGTACCTCTCCACTTCTACCTGCTACATCCCTCTTCCCTGCCTCCAGCCTGTCCTTCACCCCCTGACACCTCGATTTTACATTTTCAGTAACTGGCTTTTTTGCATGCATACTAGCCTGTGGCTTCTTCACTATTCATTCCATCTACGAAGAGCAAGGGGCCTTCCTAGTGCAGGCGAGATCTTGGCTCACCCACCTGTTTGAGCCAACTGCCCACCCCTCTTTCGTCTGCCATGCCTTGATGGAAAACCAATTCAGATGTTACCCAGGCGGAAGGCTGCCCATTTAGGCTCCTGATGTCCAGGGGTCACGTGCATTCTACAGCTCCATACCTCCCCTAAACTGTGGCCCATACCTTGCAGATGGCATCCCAGGCAGCTAAGCTCACATGGAGCCTCACAACTCCACTGCAGCCAGCAAGAATCAGGCCTCTCAAAGATCTTACAGGTCTGGGATTTCCAAAGCCAGGACTGCATGTGTGTGGTGGCTGGAGGTTATAAGGCGCCTCCTACCCACCTTTCACCAGGGAGGTGTGGAGTCCTGGCATTTCTTGGGGCCTTCCGTACCACCAGCAGTCCCACCAGGCCTCCTGACCCTGGCAGCTTGCAGTTTTAGGTCATGCCCGGGACCTGGAGCCTCCTTCTTCCCCGTAGTCACAGCCCATACCTCCAAATATCTTGCCCCCCTTAATGCTCTGGTGGAAGTAGCCCACCACCTTCCTGCATCTTGAAATGAGCTGACCGGTCGTGACAGCGCCATCACTGGCAGCCCTGTCTTCTATCTGTAATATAGTGCAAAATTGTATCCAGTCCTTTCCAAGAAGAGAGACTAGCAAAAGAGTAAAGAGGCTGACTAGGTAGCCAGCTGCATCCAGTACCTTTCACATGCTGTTGCTTCCAGACAGACAGCTCACAAAAGGGATAGAAAGGCTTCACACAGAGCCTTATATGCTGTTTCTACATCCCTCCCCCAGAGCACTGTGATTGGAAGGGAACTCAGGGAAAGATCACAGTCACTAGCCAGCTACAGATGTCAATATCAGAGCAGTCTTTCCCCTCCTCTTCCCCCTCCTCCTCCCCACTTCTCAGTTTCTGTTTCTCCACAAGACTGCCTTTTCTGAATTGCTGAATCTTTTTCCGAATCTTTTCAAAATCGATTTGGATGCTTCAAATCGATTTGGAGCTTTTTATGGGTCTCCCGATTCGATTAGATTTGATGATTCAGCTGCCGAATGGAGCCAAATCTTCTCCAAATCAAATCGGCAACCGAAGCTTCCTACCAAATAATAAGGCAAGCTCACTCGTTTTCCCCAACAAGCATCATCCCTCTATAGACAATACCTATGTGTAGCTAGTTTCTTTCTCTGTGCCTCCTCCTAACATCTTGAGAGTTAAGATGACTGATAAAATAGTAACATGAAAAGTCACACTATCAACTGTCATGTAGATTTCATCCTCTTTGTGTGAGGGAAGATTGCACAGCCATTCTCAAGTTTAGTGTGAAATCATTATTTCATACGCTTAACAAAATATATGTGGAAAGATTTCTCTAATAGTTAATGTTGTTTCTTGCTCACATAGCGTTTTGTTTTGTTTTGTTGTTTAAAGCTCAGTGAAAAATTCAGTGCTTTCCATTTAGGAGACAATAATATCATTGGAAGTTCTGTGTGCGCATGAAAATAGCACCCCCATCCTAGCTCTTTGTTTAACCACCATGTAAAACCTTGAGATCCTGGCTATCAAAAGCCATCTGTTTATGAAGGCGTTCCTCTTTACCCATATTAAAAAACTGTGGCAAGAATTTAACTTCAAAAAGGAGCAGTGTTTAGTTGTTTAGTTCTTGTTTGTGTGTCTGTGTTCTTGAGTTGTGGGTTTAATTCACAAAATCAAACTCCATGAATTCAAAAGTTGCTGAAAGTAATTTGAGCACTTGATAAAAATAATAATTCACCTTCAAGTGCAGACCATATATGAAAGTCTGAGTTGTTGCACAGTATCAGGTATCCTGTTATAATACTGGGTAAAAAAACATGCACGCACAGTAAAATTATACTGTGGTAAGGTAAGTAACATATTTATTGACAGTTAAGTTATTATATGCAAGATGCCTGAATTAGTAGGTGGAAAATATACATTCATATGATTTACCTGCTGGTCTTTTTTTCTCTATTGAATGTTGCCATTCTATCTGGAAAAATATAAGGGGAGGAAGTCTCCACAGCATGGAAGTGGAAAGTTTAAAGTTGATTACTTCTAGCAGATACCTTCCTTTTGGCCCAGGCAAACTTCTAGTTTATTTGGTGGCAGTTATGTAGCTCAAGCTAATATTTCCTCTTATAAATAAAACTGATGATTCTCATACTTATCATGTAGATGAAAATATCACTTTCAGAGTGTTTCTCTTATTGCTTAGTGAAGGTGCCAAACTAATAGTAATGAAAGGTGAAGCTGTCCTGCCAAGAAATGTGAAGAAAAAACTGAACATTGTCTTGATCCTGGGGAAAGCCTGAGAATCTTTGAAAGGAGTGAAATGCATAGCAAAAGAAAAGTAAAGTGTAGGAAGAGACTTTTTAGGTGATCCATCTAAGGGTGCATAATTAGCCCGTAACAGAAAAAAAAACATTTCAAGATAAAGCCCATGTCTCTTCTCATCCCACCCAACAGATGCAGTTAGGCGGACAGGGGTAATTAGAAATATACAAAGTATAAACCATCATAAATTTGTGGCTTTGGCTTTTTCTTTGCAAACTATTCGGGAAGGAGCCTGGGGCTTAGGGTGGGCAACCACAGTGGAAGGAACTGTCACACTGCCAGTTCCCTGCATGGGTAATATGTGTTTATAAATTATGGCCTCCCTTCCAGCTAATTAGATTATTCAATTGCTTTACATGTTAGCATGCTTATCTTGCCATAACTCGTGTCTGAAACAGTAAATACAGCAGACTCATTTTTCACAAGCCTTGTAGGGTGGGTTTGCATTTGCCTTCTTGCTAATCACATTACGTAATAAAATACCTTGGCCAATTTTTATATGTAAAACTATTTATGAGTCTGCTTGTCAATTGTTTTCTTCTTCTGTTTACAAGCAACTATTTTACTTTTCTGATCAGAGGCTCTCTCAAATGTGTTTGGAAAGGCATGTAATTCTGTAGATGATGCTAATGTTCTGCTCTTCCTAACCAATTCATCTATATAGCCAGCATTAACATGGCCAGCTGTTGCCAGGTAAGAATGAAGGATGGAAAATAAGAGTTTGCAATAATTCTCATATTCACATCTGTTTGAGACAGTTTTCCACAATTCTGTTTTTATTCTGTGAAGTGCAGTTTAATGAGACTTGCCTTGTTGCCCCACAGGCTTTTGGAAAAGTGTATCGAAGTGTCCAGGTGTCAGAAATAGCCTAGATCATTGAATTTGCTTCTGTGAAAGGTTTTAAATCTTAAACATTGAACAGATTGGCAACTCTAGCTGTAAAACCTTTTGAGGCATAACAATCTATGGAGACTGTGATGTAAATGTAGCAGCATGTAACTTTCCTATGCACATGGTTTGACTTTCACATATCAAATACTCTGCACTTCTGTAGATGGATCTCTCCTATCTTGCTTCTTTTGGTATTTTAAATTTTTGGGGGCAGTACCACACATAAGTATGGGAAAGATGGGCGCAGAATCCAAAATGTGAAATACTAAGATACTTGGTATATATGAGGTGCTTCCATTTTCCTGAATTGCACATTAGCAGTGTTTGAAGATCTCTCTCAAGTGACCTATTATAATAATGCAGGAGGACTTCTCTAATCCAGCTGCAACTTGCATTTTTAATAGATTGTAGAACAAGCTTAGTAATTAGCTTTCACTCATTCAACACAATGATACTTCTGAACAATCACACTGCAGAAAAGTCAACCAGCCCTCAGCAATCACTTAGTTTTAAGTATTTTTGGCCTGAATATAGATCCTTCATCAAGCAAAAAATGTTGACATGAATAAATTAACCCTTTCTCGGGGACACTGATTATTCTTGGGATTCAAGTTATTATGCAAAGGAAGAAGAGTATATTTCTATGGTGAACTTAAATGTAGGTTTGTTCAAAGTGAGCAGAAAAATATGATTTGGTGAATAATCTGTTTATTCCAAGGTACATTTTTCAATTGACTTCACATGTGTAACAGTATGGTAAAAGACCACTGAAGTTCGTGATTTTTTTGTGAAAATTTGCTGTGGTAGGCTTTTTGGAGAGGAGGAGGAACCCACTGGAGGGTTTTGTTAGGGTGACTGTATTTGGATCTTGGGGAGCACTGGATTTGCAGCTGAATAAAGGCTTTTTTCTGTGTCTCAGCAAAGCTGCTGACCACAAGGCAAAATGATGTATTAAAAGTAACATTGCAAAATGCTTAGGTAAGCAGCTTAACGATATGATAGTGTGTAGGATACATGATTCCTTGTGTAAGGAGAACAAGATGCAGCCCACCAGCTATCGTCAGGAGATAAAGCGGAAGTAAGACCTTGGAGGTGAAGGAGGAGTCAGAAAGAGCCAGCAACAGAGGAAGCGGAGGACAAAGTCTTGAGCATGCGCTCTTAGCAGCAAGGCATGTAAATGAATGAAATGCATAGGCAATTCCATGCTAATGAAACAAACAGTAAACAGAGGCGGAGCTTGAGATAGGAGGAGATATGGGTGGAACAAAGGAGGGGCAAAGGTGGAGTAAGTGTTAATGAGCATGAACCAAGGTGTATAAAATGTGAAAAAAACTAATATTCACTGGTGCTCCCCAGTTTCACAGTCTGTGTATCTCTGAGGGAGCTCACCCAAAGCTGTCTCCATTTTGAATAAAGCTGTTGCGAGCAGTGTGTACTGGTGTTTGCTCCCTGATTGCTCTGGCTAATGAGTAACAGGATCCATGAGCAATTGGATCATCATCTCCCTACCTGTTGGGCGCCACATGGAGTCAGGGTCTAACAGATTCTAACTATTGCATTTTCAGTTATTTGAAGTCAATGGCTAGAACCCTCACAGGAAACAATGGGCTGTTTTACTTGAGGGACATTAATTTGCATTTCTTGGTTGTTGATTTTCAGTAGTGATCTGTTTGAGGAGAGAATTTAGAAGTAGGTTTCTCTAAAATACATTTTCAGAAAGTTACCAGATTTCATCAGTTTGCCAGGTCCAAGTGCCAAGAACTTCCCAAATGCATAAAACAAGGATGTCAGAGATAACCAAAATAGGATCCACAAACTTGTGTTAGAGGGAGAGGATTAAACCGATGCATGTAGTAGTGAGAGCTAAGTCTATTCTATATTGATCAGCATATAGTTGGCACTCTTCTACACTGTTGGCAACTGTCTCTAAATTTACAGATACTTCATAAATAACCAGACTAAAAACATCGGTCCATAAATTCCATTAAACAATGGTGTCATCTGAAAAAACAATAAGCAAAAGCAGCTCTGCAGAATCAGCTCTGTGGTCAGTAAAGAAGCTGGAAGCAGTGTTGAAAATAGCGCACAGCAGTGCCACATAGTGTCCTGGAGGAAGCACAGCACACTGAAGGTAGCTCTCAGGGCTTTGTGGCTCATTTCCCTACCCCCAACAAAGTGTACTGGTGCTGGTGCTGCCCCTGGTACTGCCTCTCATCTACCTGTAACACTACTGGGTAGCATGTAGGCAGACAGTGGTCCTTGTTTGGGGGTCCATGGTGGGACATGGAGAATGGAGCGGGGAGGCGGTAGGGCCAGCATGGTGCAAGCTGCAGTCAGGGGAACCAGGGTGTGGGGGTGAGTAGGGGACCCCTGAGTGGGGCCAGCAGGTGTAACCATTGCTGCAGTCAAGTAGGGTTGCCAACCCAAGGTTTTCCTAGATTCATAGATTCATAGATGTTAGGGTTGGAAGGGACCTCAATAGATCATCGAGTCCGACCCCCTGCATAGGCAGGAAAGAGGGCTGGGTCTAGATGACCCCAGCTAGATGCTTATCTAACCTCCTCTTGAAGACCCCCAGGGTAGGGGAGAGCACCACCTCCCTTGGGAGCCCGTTCCAGACCTTGGCCACTCTAACTGCGAAGAAGTTCTTCCTAATGTCCAATCTAAATCTGCTCTCTGCTAGCTTATGGCCATTATTTCTTGTAACCCCCGGGGGCGCCTTGGTGAATAAAAACTCCCCAATTCCCTTCTGTGCCCCCGTGATGAACTTGTAGGCAGCCACAAGGTCGCCTCTCAACCTTCTCTTGCGGAGGCTGAAAAGGTCCAGTTTCTCTAGTCTCTCTTTCTTTTTGCTGTTAATCTGCAAACTTTTATTACAAGCTTTTTTTTTCACTATGGTTTCAACCTGGCCCATATCCAGGGTCTCACAAAAAGGTTATATTTTCATGGTGTAAAATATATGTCAGGGGGAAAAAAAAAGTCTTGGGTTATCAACCCTGCTCTGCTAGCTACCACAGGTCTCCTAGGCCCAACTGTGTGCGCTTTGATAGAGGATTTGGTTGCTACAGGGTTATTCTAACAGAGGTTCTGACTGAGGAGGTGCTTTAGCTCCGGACATGCCCCAGTTCTGGAAGACTCAGTCTGAATGTGAACATCGCCTTGAACCCCAAATCCCTCCCACCCAATACATCTTACAGAGTTGTCTGCTTCTCTTCACTGTCCTGCCAAAGAGTGGCTTATCTGGGCATGAGTTTGTTCCCTTGCCTTTTATACATAGTCCCGACTATCAAACAAATGAATCACAAGGCTAGATCCTGTTTAATCTTCTTTTATTTTTTATTAAAGAAGTATAGATGATATAGCTGTAGACTTTTTTGGATGGAAAGTCTGTCTATGTGAGTTGCTTACATACATGATTGTTCAATGTAATGGTGTCCAGAAGTTTCTTATCCTGTAGGAAGGAAATAGGGAGGATCAAAGATTTTGTCATTTTTCATAAACAGTAGAGAAAGATATTTTCCAGTTGTGTATCAAAAATGCTGAGGGGAAAGGGGAAAGCATGAGAAATATTTTCTCAACTGTCTTTCAGAAGAAAGCATTATTTCACCTGATTTATAACCTTTGGTGGTATAGATAGGGGCTTATCCAAAGACATTATTAATGTATGTCTGCCCCCTGTAGAAACTTGAGCTTTCTCAAGATCAGGCCAAAATATTGGGTTTACCAGAGGTGAAAATTAAGTTGCTACACAGTTGTTTTCATAAAACTCATGAGAACTTGAATCCTTATTGCATTTAATTTTATAGATTGATTGGTGGAACTTGTTGCACACAAGATAACAGGGAAACATTTGCTTTATCGAAGAGGCAGGTTGGAGTCAAAGCACCATACTTGAAATTATTCCTCTCTGTTATAAAACCTAATTCTGCCCTCAGACATGTACAGTCTGACATACAGAGGACTGAATATTGACATTTTCTGAGGGTATGCCACATAGTAGCTCCATTTTACAAAGCACAAAACTAAGGATTACAAGGACAGAAAAAGAAGGGAGGCCAGCTTGAAAAGATCTTAGGTGGTGGGGTGCTAGCCTTTATCGCAAACCTAGGTTCAAAATGTGATATTAGTAGAAATAGATTTAGTGGTTGTATTATGCTCCTTGTCTTCATCAACAGGGCAAGTACTAAGCTGTAGACAGCCCTTTCTGTGCGGGATTAAAATGCTTGAGGGTGTATGTAGGCAGAATTAAAGCTCATTAATTAAAGTGTGTAAATTTAGTGTGTGTGCGTGCGTCCCTGGCTCCTGTTCTTTGTCTAGCATTCATTACCAGTATCTTACCCAATTTCATGAGCACCAAAATCTCATACATATTTTTTAGGTCTTTGACTGAAAATGATTGCTTTATAATATGGACTTTAACCTAAAGTTGTATTTATTAGTACAAACAGCAATAGCAACAATTGAAATAAAGGCTTTCCTTTTACTGTTTAACACATTAAAGAGAACAGAGGTTTTAATGTTCTTTGATAGAACACAGTAGTACTTCTATGCCAGGAAAGTGTACTCATCCTGACTGTTTTTTCAGGAAGCTTGGAGCCAAGATCAGCTGTCAGAAGCTTAATGATATGTTGCTGTAAGACAGATGAATTTCAAGGTAGACCTAAGTAAATTAAAATGTGTGCTGATGCTGTTACTGTTGCCAGATCTCCATGTACATCCAGCACCCTGCAAGGGCAGTGAGACCTTGACTGTGCTAGAAGTATGACAGAATATTAGCCCTCTAATACGTTCACCTTGGTGCTGACAAAAAGACACATTTCAGGATGCTTGTGTGAACTTCCCTTGAGTTTGAATGTACATACTTTAGAAGGAATCTGATCCCTGATCTAAATTTATTACATAACATGATTCCATTTTTTTATGCTATTATTTTTTAATATAATTTCTTCTCTTTACTGCTATTGCTCTCATACATTCCTGTAGTGAAGATGGCAATTGAGTGATTGCACATGCTGAAGCTGGAATGACTGTGTTGCTGATGTGGTAGCATTTGGTTGACTTGGCACTTTGCTCAGAAGGCAAGCACCGTGCATCCGAGATCTGTGTGCTATAGAAGGCCAAATCCAATCCTAATCTATAGTCTCCCAGGTAGTAGTACAAAGTGTTACTGTCAAGCCCCTAAGAAAGCCAGTTCTTTTTTAAAAAAATGAAGTGCTGTTCAGTAGAACTTGGAAAAGTAACTATCTCATTTGGTTCAGTGAAGCATGAAGATATTTCTTGCTCAAATGACAATATTTCAATTGTTTTTAAATGAGTAGGCAGTGTGATTTAATGAAATAAAAGAACTAAATTGAATTAAATAAAAATTCAGATTCTAGTACTGGTTTAAGAAGTTCCCCTCAATTCATTTTAGACTCTTCCTTTGGGGAATCATTTAAATTTCTCTAATCCCTTCACTCATCTGCAGGTGTATAAAACACTGCTGTTCTGCATCCATGGAATTCTCTTTAGGCCAATGACCTAAAATTGTTTAAAAAAAATATGCTTCTGTTTATTTTTAGCTACCTTTTCCCTAATGTGACCAGGCCTTACTCGTACCTTACAATAGGAGACAGAAAAATGTGATTTTAATCATGTTGCCTTGATCAAATTATCTTAATATCATTTGAACAACATCCTCAACCATCCTTATCCTCGCTTCGTAAGTATTTAGTCAAGCCTGCTTGATGCCGAAGTTATATCTACTCACTCAGGTCCAGCACACTCCTTCAGGATCCAACATACAGGTTTCCCTCACCAACCGCTGGGTTTAGGTTCCTGAAAGTTCCCATGGTTGGCAAGACAAAAGACTTATTGGAAAAATGGCAGGTGGTGGGGCTGATGCACAGCCGTGAAAAACCATGGTTACTCAAAACTGCATACTGTGGTAGCCAAAATGGTATATAGAATATTAAGTGTGGATACTCAAAACCGTGGTTGGCGAGAGAAACCCCGTACCCAAATAGTACATCTGCAACCATGTCACTATATGTCTTAATCTAAGAAAAGGGCTCTCTAATTTAAGTAAATTTATAGCCATTGTGATTGTAAGGGAAAGCTTAAAATGATCATCAGGGTATATACTAAAGGCTCCATAACCAGATGGTAAATAAAATAATCTGAGCAGTATTTTTAACATCTCCATGATTTAATTCAGTTGCATTATTTTGGAGGCCTATGTCATGACTAATAGTTAAGAATATTAGGCTTCTTGTTTCCTGACAGCCATCATCATGCTTCTGTTTAACACTGTCTCATTCTTGCAGGGTTATTTCTCACATCCTCAAAGTCTTAGTCATGTTGAAATACTGGGGCTGCTAGTCCTTTTGTAGCTGTAGCTGGTATTGGGCCTTATTATTGGCTGGCTAGGCTGAATAAGACTATCTCCCCACCATCAGCTGTAACAAATCGCTTTACCTCAAAAGAAAACAACTTTAGTTAACTAATACGATTGACTTAAGATATTCAAATCTTCAAGATGTGGAATTTTTCTGGAAAAGTGAAATGAAAGAAAGAATCCAATGCAAAGAACTGCATGATGGAGATTTGACTAAAACTGAGCAGTGGGATTCTGCAAGTGAATGTCCAGGAGCTTTATGCTCATTTCCAGCAGATTTCTGCCTTTCCCCTTACTCAAAGGCTGGAACAGGAGAAAAGCAATAGAATGCAAGGGAGAGCATGTAAGTCACATGTATGGTACAGAAACATGACATCTATTAAGCTTGTATTTGGCTCAGGTTTCAGGCATCTCATCTGACTTGTATTGATGGTGAAGTTATATCAGCTGAAAGTAAATGAGATGTTTGTATGCTAGTGGTAAGCATGAGAGACTTGCATCTTATTCAGGAGGAGCTTGGTTGTGGGTTTGTTTCTATCCCTCAAGGAGCTCCAAGTGCAGTCATCATCAGATGCCATGTTTGAGGTAGGTGCAAACATCAGCTTTGGGACTCGAAGAACAGCAGAAAACAAGTAAAGTTGGAGCTGTATATTTAAAAAAAATATATTAATTACTTTTCATATCTGTACAAATCTGTTCTTCCAGTAGTTTTAGTTTCAGCTATGAATTTCTAAACATACCGTACATTTCCTTTTTTTTGTCGTAAATAAAGTAGTTTATTATTAGTCAAGGTTCCTTTGGGAAGAAAAAAAAACAGAACACATTGCACAGGGGTTGGCAGCACTTCCAGAGAGGCAAGCCAAAATTACCCAGCTTGGTTCAAGGCTCAGCCAGCCCTTCCAACCCAGCTGCTGACACCTGCTTCTCCCTACCATCCAGCTACTGCAAAGCCACCAAAATCGTATGGAATGACTCCACAGGGCAGATACAGCCTGCAGGGGATAGCTTGACAACCCTGGCATAGAACTAAAATGTTGTTCTATGTCAAGTGCACGCGTCAGATAGCTTTATCGTTAATATATAAGTTTTCTGTTTGTTTTTGGTCCATCAAGATGCCTATTTCTTGATACAGGCAATCCCCGCTTAATGCTGTTTCACTTAGCACTATTTTACTATAACACTCATTTTAAAGGAATACCTGATTTCACTTAGCACTCAGCGAGTTTCATTATAATGCATGTGGTCGCCATCTTGAGTCTTTAAAAACAATTGTGGTTGCCATCTTGGGTCATCAAATATTTTCAGTTTCGCTTAACGCTCGTTTCACTTAAAGCTCAGTTTTTCAGGAACCAATTAAGAGTGCTAAGTGGGGGTTGCCTGTATGTGATTGGATGGTGGTCACAAAAATAACGGTTTTAGTTTCATCATGCTTATTCTGTCTTTTATTTAATTTCTAGACATTGCTAATTATATTAGAAGTTGATAAATTGATGTAGGGTAGCTCTTGTCAATATTTGCATTCCCACCCAGATGCTACTTCACTCCTTCACTCTCCCCACCCCTCAACCCGCCTGCCCATGCACCACAACCACACCACCACTCACTCCCCACTTCTGCCACCACCACCATTACCATCCCCTGCCTCACTACTTCTGCTCCCGCTGCCGCCCTTCCCCTACCACTTCCCTACCTTTCCACCCTCCCTTTGCCTGCCTAGCCACCCACCACCACCACTTCCCCACACCTCCCCTTCCTCCACCCACTGCTGCCACCGCTACCACTTCCACCTCCCCTGCCACCACCACCACTTCTCCTGCCCACCGTCGCTTCCCTACCTGCAGGGCTAGGGTCAGGGCCTCCCATGGGTGAGGGTGGGAGGGCAGTGTGCACTGCCCCCACAGGAGTGAGCAGGGCTCAGCCCCATGTGAGCATAATAAGAGCAGTCCTGGACAGGGACGGATACAGTATATTAATAGGCACCCATCCGCAAGCCAAATGAAATTGCCTGGCAGACTGTATTTTGCCCTTCCCTGTGCTAGGATCATTTGCTTGTGATACCTTAATCTTAAATCTTCCTTTTAATCACTTTCCAAGTTATGCACTGATTTGCTAATCTGGACTACTATATTTGAACAGTGATTACTTTCTTGCTATATTAGAAAAGAAAAATGTGAATGCATTTTATGAATATAGTAGTTATTGATGTTTTAAATTTCTTGTGGCATCTGCTATAAGCTGTAATATTTAAAAGCTTCGGGGTTTGTAGGTTTTTCTTTCCTTTCCTCTTCCTCCTTAAAAAATGGACATGTGGGATCATACACATTTTTTTTCAATAATGTTTCAGTTTCTATTTTAGGCTCCCCTACTGATTTGTTTTTAGGTCACCCTATAAACTGACTGATTCATATGTTCTTGGTATCAAACAGTATTAATGACCAGGCAGTCTGCCTGTTTTTCATAAGATTAAAAACAATCCAATTTTAATTTCCCCTTTTAAGAATAGCACCTCAGCCTGACAGTAGTTTCTTTACATACTAAAAATATAACCCTTTTAAGCTTTTTTGTGTGAATCTTTCAGAAAAAGGTAACTAGAATAAATGCTAAAGCATTAGATCATTTTCAAATTATTGTTGGTTTAATTCAGCAAGCTTTGAAGGAACTGTATAGTTCTGATATGAATTATGTATGTCTATTTTTGTTGTAAGAAGGGTATTCCAGCCAGAGTTTCTCCTTTAAAACATCTTGCTATGATGCCTATAAAAATCTTGACAACTATTTGTCTGCATGTATTCTGTAACTACTCTCTGTTGTGTTCACCAGTAACACTTTGTTGTTTCTTTGCGCTCCCTCATCTATCTGTATCTGTTATCTCCCTTACACTTGGTCTCTGTCCCAAAGGATTTACAGTCTGTCTTTTTGTTCTACGTCTGTACAGCACTTAGTCCAGTGGAGTGCTGGTCCAGGGATTGAACTGCTGTGTATTCCGAGGAGGAGGATAGTCTCCTGTTCTCTGATACCTTCTCTTTAAAATAGTCTCTATAAGGATTATATTAAAAATATTCCTATGGCCAGCATACAGTCTTTTCTAAGGAAAAATTAAGTAATTATATCTGAACTTGATAATTATGTTGTGAGACTAATCAGACACTATGTAGTGTATCTTTTTGCCTTACAAAGAAATAAAAAAAAAAAAGAAAAGAAATATTAAAATCTAGCATTCAGTACATTGGGCTTATTTAGTAAATGTATCTACTTTTTGCAGGGGGAGGGGGAATAATTTAATTCATTCAGCACTGCCTGACTTGCAGAGGAGTTGGACATAACTTCAGTGATATTTTAAGGCTGTAATTTAATCAACAGTTAACTTAGAGAAAATAAATATAAACCTTGGAGTGTGCATGCTAAACTCCAGAGGTAACTTCTGGTCAGTCTTAGGCTTGAAATATCATCTTGTTTTTTGTTTTGAAACAGGCAGGGGAGCCCAAATACTGAGCAAAGTCTGTGCCACATATTTCCTTTCCAGCTGTGCTGGTTATCAAAGAGGCAAAAAATAGATGCCAAGAGAGAAGGTTTTTTCTGTTTAAGTGAGTATAGTATTAATAAAGGTACTAGCAGTGGAAAACAGGAGAGAGACAAGCTCCCAATCACAGCCTCACCCAGTGTCTCAAGCTTTATCTGAAGGGACCATATAATGTCATTGACACTCTGGGTCCACTAAATCTTTTTTCCTGACACTAGTGACAAGAGAAACTCTTGGTTTCAGTAGCAACTGATTTTAGTAATATAGATGCCTGTCTAGGGGCAAACTCTATCATTACTGACTGTCAGTTCAGTTTTATCTTGGGACTCTCTAACTTGGTACAACCATGCCACCTTGTGTTAATTTCAGTTTCTTTATGGCCTTGGTTGAACATAAAGAGAATGAAAAATAATACTTTTGCATAGTGCTCCTGAATCCTGTTAAAAAGCTAGTACTACTTTCTTTCCAGATATGGGTACATTTTAACAGCGGCCAAAGTGATTCCTTTGTATGATTTATAAGTAGTTTTAAATTCAGGGAAAAGGTACTAATTTCTAAGTTAATATTTTTAAAACATAGATGGATACCATAACAAAATTAGCTATTGTTGTAAACGTCTAGTCAAGTGTGGGTAATTGATACTGAATTGCTGAAA
>NW_005842159.1:185841-215485 GCF_000455745.1 Alligator sinensis | reverse complement strand
CCTGCTGAGGAATTTAAGTATGCTTCAATTAGAAAGGAGAATCCAGTCACTTAAATATATCCCTGATTCATTACAAATCTGTAGAGGGTTGTTCCTACAGTGCATGCATATAAATCCCAGTAAAACTAATGGAAGCTGTGAATATGCTTGGAAGGATGATGGTGTTATAACTAATTCCATTTTTATTTTATTCAGACTAATCTTTGTATAAGCAGTATCATTTTAAATATAGTGCTTTCAGGCTCTGATTATGACTGTCACAGCAGTTCCAAAGGTGCAGTTGAGATCTGCAGTAATTTGGATTTCTCTAATATATGTATAGTACTAGCACCTGGGTGTTCCAGCAGTGGGCTAAGACTCCATTATGCTTGGTCTTCTACAGATACAGAACAAAAGAAAATTCTTGAAAACAAGGATTAAATGTTTATATATGGAAGAATGCTCGTTCAGTAACTCCTTTTAACACAATATAGTACTGTGGGTAGACCCCATATACAGATTCATCTTCAGCTTCTTCATTAAAGCTTTTGCTCAAAGGAGATCAGTTGATTACTGGCTAGTTAGCTGATTGACCCCCTGCCAAATGCACCCTTTTTCCAGTTAATTTCACTTAAATTTAATTTAGGTTCAGATGATATAATTTGATTGTCTTAGCCTAGCATTAATCAATCAGCACAGTAACAGAAGAAAAGGATGTGAGACAAGTTTTTCGCCAAACTTTCTTCCCATTTCCTTTTGAAGTCACAGAGCCAAGTGTAAAAAACTGGCTTTGGAAGATCTAACCTGTTTTAGGGGCTTTGTTGCTAGACAGAAGGACTGGACATTTCAGAGAACTTCCATGTTCTTTGTGGCTGAGTGCAGACATTCAAGAAGCGTGAGGCAGAAGCACTATAAGTATCACTCTATAGTCAAAGCGCCGTAGATTAGTGCGGGAGTGAACAGAACTGATGTTCACCTTGGGGAGGGGAGAAGGCCATGGAAGCTGCCTGCAGTGGCCGAGGCCAGCAGGCTGGGGTTGTTCCTGCAACCCTCCCAAGAAGCTGCTTAAGCAGCCTCTCCCTGCCCCAGCCCTGCCTGCCCCCCACCAGCTGGTGGCTGTCAGCAGCGACTGCAGGGAAAGGGAGGGAACAGAACTCCTTGCTGCACAGCTCCCCCACAGCTTGCTGGCTCTGGTCTTGTGGAGGGGTGGGGGAGGGAAGGGGGAGAGGCGCAGGCCAGCCCAGCCCAGGCCCAAGTGGCAAGGGGACTCCATTCATCCAGATGCAGCTCAGGGCTGCATCACTTTTTGCCACACTGGGAGGGGAAGGGAATGGAGAATGGAGCACCCCTGCTCTGTGGGTTCCCCCCACTTGCTAGCTCTGGTCTTGTGGGGGGCCCAGGCTGAATCCTTGCATCAGGCTCCCTCCTCCCCCCACTCTGTCTCCCCTCTGTCTCCCCTCTGTGACAGCCCAGAGGCAGGACTGGGTTGGTGCTTGCAGAGCTGAGGAACACCAGCCATGGCTATCACGCTATCTTTTGAGGAGCCACTGGAATGCTGGCAGAATGTGACCTACCTTGACTCATGATGACATGTGTTAAAGACATTTGATAAAGTGCTTTAGTCTGATACCATATCCATCCAGGGTTAACTTAGAACACAGTATGCCATTTTGAAGGGCTCTGTGCCATGAACATCTATGCTCGATAGTTATGGCTATCGAGCACTTTCTACACTTTTATTGCATGATAAGCATAGTGTCTGTACCTAGCTTTAACCTCTGAGAACTAATCAGAGTAAGTTTCTTAATGGTCCTGGGAATGGGTCAGTTCAATAAGGCTTATCACTCTAGGTAGATAAAGTTCTGAAAAGAAAGGGAGCTTTCCCTTTCCTTTCTGTTGATATGAACGGACCTGGCTACTCATTACTCAAAACTTCTTCAGATTTGGTGGTTTTGGTTGTCTGCTGTGTGCCCAGCTATGCTAGCAAGCCTAGTTATTCCTCTTCTCTTCTTCAGTAATCCCTCACAGTCGAGGATGATTGTCTTCCATGATTGTCTTATTTGTGGGTCTGAAGATGGCTGACAAAGACCAATTCGGGTTCGACAGACTCTACTACAACTTGAGCATGTGTTTCCATGCAGGGTGGGTGGCTCTGGAGTCTTGATTCGGTCTGCAAGCATTTTTGCTGCTCTGACTTTTCCATCTCCTGTTGTTGTCATAAGGTTTCAAAGTACTGACATCTTTGCAGCAGATTCTTGTTCCATTTTGGGCAGTCCTGGGCAATAGTCTCCCACGAACTGATATTGATGTGCATTTTTTTTAAAGTTGGCCTTGAGGAGGACATCCTTACAGAGCTTCCTCTGCCCTTCTCTTGAGCATGTGCCTTGATAGAGCTGGGAGAATAAAACTTGTTTCGGAAATCTGGAGTCAGACATCCGGATGACGGGGCCAGCGCAGTAAAATTGATGTTGGATGACCTTTCCTACTACTTCTTTGCCAATGGTTCCATTCCAGTGGTTTGAGTCCCTTCCAACTCTGGCATTGAAATCAGTGAGAAGAATAAATCTGTCTCCCTCTGGAACGTCAGAAAGGACTTGGTCAAGGTTGGCATGGAATTCCTTTTTGGTTTCATCAGTGGTAGCAAGAGTTGGGGCTTACACACTGATGAGTGTGATTGGCTCCCCATCAGTTTAAGATGGAGATTCACAAGGGTGCTCATTAATTCCAATAGTAGGTTTATGAGTTCATTCTTGATTGCAAAACCAGCTCGTAAAGCGTCAGTCTTCTATAGACCTGGAATTTCAGGATGTAAATGACTGAAACCTAGGTGTTAAATGCTGTTCTCCTTTAATGGGTATTTGTTGTTTTTTTTCCTGAAAGATTAGGCCTCAACTTCTGTTCCGTAATCACACACTCATCCCCATGTTTTGTACTAGATCTTTGTCTTGTTATGTGTTCATGCTGTTCCTAGCACAGTGGACTCTTGATGTCAGTTATGATTTCTAGTGAGACATCCTGAAGCTGGAGCCAAAATCATACTACTTGTGATAAATTTATGAATGTGGCAGCATTAATGGTCACATATGCATGGTGTTGGGGGTGTTCTACAAAGAAGCTGAAAAATTAGAAGGAAGAGCATAAAATCAGTCCCTCACCCACCACCATTTTTTCTTTAAATAAGTCGTGATTTTTTCCTCTTTCTTCTAATTTAAATTAAGAGGGTTTTATGTGTGTGGATATATAAGAAAAGCAGCCTAGAAGAAAATGTACAAGGTAATAATGGGTGCCTTTGCTTCTTTTTCTGTATAGTCAGCAGCAGAATATGTCAAGTCCCGCCTGCCTGAAGTCCTGAAACAACATCTTCAGGACTATGAAAAAGACAAAGAGAACAGTGTGTTGTCTTACCAAACCATCCTGGAACAGCAGATTCTGTCAATTGACCGAGAAATGTTGGAAAAACTGACCACGTCTTACGATGAAGCAGGTATTTGCATTTCTTTGTGTGTTGCAACTAATGGGAAAAACAAGTCAGCTTTCCTTTAAGTTACTAGTGATTTTGTTAGGAAATTTTAACTTTGTCCTTAAAGTTAGGAAGCAAGTCAGAAATGATTTTCCAAGACAGTTAATAGTGCATGATGTGTTAAGAGTAATGTCCTAAATATTTTACATTTTAATCCCTTAAATGTTCAGGGGGGGGCTTTTTTACCAAAAGTATCTACCTCATTTGTAGACTATCCAAAAATATGATTTGCCTTTCCTCATTAAAGTATCAATTAATAAACAGAAATTACGAGAAACAAAAGGAGACTTAGATTTGTTTCAGTATTGAAAATAGTATTAATTATATTAAAATAGCCAGAGAAGTATGTGTGTGTGCATGCATGCAAAGACTTACACACACATATTTTATAAAGCTTTTGATCTTTCATTTGGGCCTGCAAGGCCAGTTGACTGTATCTCTAAAACTCTACTGATATCATAGGGATTCTGCACAGACATAAGGGTCTACCTATAATTAACAGGCCTGAGGCCAGTTTGGGAAATGCAGTTACACATAGCACACAGTACTGGCCTGGGGTATGTGCTGCATGTGGCACCTCTACTAGACCAGCCTTGCACACTGGTTCCAGCATGTGAGGCCAGCCTATGGGCCTGATCTGGACTGGCCCCAAATCCAGCATGCAGGGTCAGTTTGGTATAGGTGCCACATGCAGCATGTACCTAAGACTGGCCGTGCACACTGCAGCATGCACCAGTTCCAGACTGGCCCTGTGTGCTAGATCCAACATAGCATTCTGTCTCTGGACCTGATCCAGACTGGCCCCAGATCTAGCATGGCTGATCCAGGGCGGGCATCACACTTGGCACATGCTGGACCAGCCTTGCACCATGTGTAGCCCACACCAGACAGCCTCCATGCACATACTGTATTATGTTAGCCAGCATTCAGGGCTGGATTATATGGCTCTGTGGGCTGTTTTTTTGACACCCCTAGTCTATAAAATGCAAATCTACCTTGCCTTCTGCTTGATTACAGACTATCATGGCTAACTACATCACTGTCACACTGATAATCCTCCTAAATAATCTGCTAAAAATTTGCCATTGTCTGAGTTTTTCATCATTAAGTCAGATTTGGAAACAAAGTGCTGCTACTTTCATATCTTTTGGCTTACACATTTATACTTAAGTTTTAGTTCCTTGAAATTCTTACAGTACTGAATTACTTTATCAACTTGTACAGACTCTTACTCAATATATCAGTGTGAGTCTATTATCTACTTAGGTTTCAGATGTTGTCAAGCAACTCACAGTGCTGTTTGTAGACTATACATGAAGTATATTTAAACAACTATGAATCTGATGAGTACTTGAATAGGCAAGAACTTAAATGAGATGTGCCAAAAAACCATTTTTTTAATTATTGCCTTTTTAATTTGGGGGGGGGGGGTGTATAAAACAGGCCTTGAAAGGTCAACTCAAGCCTTCCCCAGTTACACTGACAGAGTTTGGATACCTCAGGGTTGGTGTATTTGGAAACCTTACAGACTGGCTTTCTCTAAAATTTTGATTATTTTCTGGAGCTATTACCTTTTTTACCAAAACAAACTAATCTTAACAAATCACTTTGATTTGTTGAGAAGAAAAAATGATTAAGAAAACTGACAATTCTTGTTGGATGCATAAAAATAACTTTTGAAAATAAGTGAAATTAACTTTTCCCCTAATAAAACAAGTGTTTGGATACTAGAATGGAAGGACAAAAAAGCAAAATGCAAATATCAGAATATCTGGGGATTTAAATGCTAAAGTGCAGCAGTCATGTAGAAATGAGGAGCAGCTTATAAAAACAAAAACATTTGGTATATAATCTTTTTTTAAAAATAATGCTGTGGAGCACAGTGTAAACAAAAGCCAGTATTTAGATCCATAATCAGGTAGACACCTCCAGTGATTAAAATGCTAAGCCAGTTCCAGCTCAATGTTTTAATCATGTTACTTGTTTACTACAAAAGAAGTAAATGGTACTACCTGTTCCTGAAGTGTGATCTGATTACAAGTACAGTGAAGAATGTGTGCACTTAAAATTAATTGCAGCAGATGTTCAAAATTCAAGTTCTTCAGCTATTCAGTGATGTGACAATTGTGTTGGTAACATCTTCTGTTGTGCATAAAATATATTTTATGTGGTATTTTTCTTATGCCAAACTCCTTTTAATTTGATGAGAAGATCAAGCCATTTCCAGAATATATGGAATACAGGTAGTGGCCTACACAAAACATAGTTTAAAACAGAAGAGGTCATATTTTGACCTCAAAATTGTAATAGTTATCTCCTTTTATTCCAGCAGGAAGCAATGCTGGACTCCAACAAAATGTATCTTCTGGCTGACTCTAAAGTGCTTACTTACCATCTGTAATCATAGGCATCTGGGGTTCTGCTAAGTGTCAGCCAGGGATTTTGAAAGGTTAAGTCTTTCAGGTACTTGATGCACTGAAACCTGTCTTTGGACCTTGACTGTGAAAAGGCTCTGTGCTTAATTGTTTTGCAGTTATATGAGGACAAAACTAGTTATACATGTTTATGTGCATATGTTTAGGGCAATTTTTAAGGCCATCTCTTGAGAGCAAATGGGAGTAACGTGAAGCTTCTGTAGCATGCATTTTATTTCCCTTTAGATTATAACAATAAACTCTCCAAATGAGAAGAATGTGAATGCTTGCACTTAAATGATACACTCATAGGTGCATTAAGGAGTAGAAAAAGATGGCCTTAAAAATCTATTTAAATGAACTATTTCCCTCTAATTCCACATATGACTGTCAATATTTTTCACAATGCTTATTTCACATTTTGTTAAATAATAAGTTGTTAGATGCCAAGTATATCTATTTTCCAAATTGAAAAAGAAAAGCCTTCACTAAAAATTTGAGACTTGTAGTGCAGTTTTGCATGTTGATTTGGCCTTTATAGTGTACGATATTAATAACTTGCAGCTTCAGTGAACTCAATATTCCTAATGTCTCTGCTTGTAAATCTTTCCCTTTAGGAAACAGTACATAAAAGACGCAAGTAAAGTGAGCTCATCTAAAAATAGTCACATGTTGACAAGCTTTTTAGTGAAGTTTAACTAAGAAAGCTTTACAAAATGAAATCAGGCCAAATGTGACAGATGGGTTCAAATCCTCTCATAATCTTTAAATCCCTTAGTTTTAAAAACTGGCATTCTTGACTCGCTAAGGCTAGGTTAATTTTGTCCAAGGATATTTTTTTTTACCTTGAAGCATTATTAAATGTTAATCCTATTCCTTATATTTACTGCTTCTGTAAATGTCTTGGGCAGTCAATATCTGCTCTATATGAATAAAAGATTAGAGTACTTGTAAGACACTATGGCCCTGACTTGTACGTGTTTTGTTGAAGTAGTCAAAGTCTGATTCTTGAGAAACTTTCCCCCATAGCCTATGAAGTTAAATTTTAAACAAAATAATGACTTCTTACCTTGAAGTCTTTTAGAACACAAGTATGTTTTACTGTTCTCCAACAACACAGATACAATTTATTTCTGCCATTAATGAAAACAAAACACTGAAACTTAGGCAATGTCATTCTTGAGGTCATTTTCCCTACAAAATGTAGCCAGGCAAACCTGAGCTCGCAATGCTTTTAAGTCTTTGGTAGGCAGAAAGCACCTCCATAGGTAGTTCTCTGCCGTGGTATTGCAAGAAGTCCCAAAGAGCTAGCTATATTAAAGCATAATGATTGCAACCGTAAATGTATACTGTTTGTTCTCCGAAAGGTGTTTGGAAAACTTATTCACCATCTGTAGCACTGACTGGGGTTGCTGACATGCTGAGGCAGTTGCATAGTGTCCTGGCCAGTTTACTGTTCACTCTTAAACTTTTTCTCCCCATTGGTTGATATCATCCACCAGGTATGTCGTCATATTCCATGATTGTAAGGCCTCTGTGTCATATTTGTCTCTCGTGGAGATCATAATGGAATTCTGTTTGGTGAATGTACCTTCTAGGTGCTACCACAAAGCAAATAATAATAACAGAAAAGTACAGTTAGCTCTAATTTCCCAAGCCTGGTGTATTCTACAGAAAGGCAATTTCTAGATTGCCACATCTCTACAGATCACTTTATGTGTAGGGCTGGTGCCTTGTTTGGGAGAAGCCAGTCTGAGAGAGAGAGGAGTCCAGAAGAGCTGGCTGTACTTCAAAGAAGCCTTACTGAGAGTGCAGGAACAAACCATCCCGATGTGCAGGAAGAGTAGCAAGTATGGCAGAAGACCAGCTTGGCTTAGCAGAGAACTCTTCAGTAAACTAAGTCACAAAAAGGAAGCTTATAAGAAGTGGAAACTCGGACTGATAACTAGGGAAAGGGCATGCAGGGATGAAGCCAGGAAGGCCAAAGTGCAATTGGAGTTGCAGCTTACAAGGGATATGAAGGGGAACAAGAAGGGTTTCTACAAGTATGTTGGTAGCAAGAGGAGGATCAGGGAAAGTGTGGGTCCCTTACTGAAGGGGGAGGAAACCTTGTGACAGAGGATGCAGAAAAGTCTGAAGTACTCAATGCTTTTTTTACCTCAGTCTTCACAGGCAGGGTCAGCTCCCAGACTACTGTACCGGGCAGCACAGTTTGAGGAGGAGGTGAACAGCCAACAGTGGTGAAAGAACTGGTTAGGGATTAGTTAGAAAAGCTGGACGTATACAAGTCAGTGGGGCTGGATGGAATGCGCCTGAGGGTCCTGAGGGAGTTGGCTGGTGTGATTGCTGAGAGGTCCCAAATGACTGGAGAAGGGCAAACATAGCGGCCATATTTAAGAAAGTGAAAAAGGAGGATCCAGGGAACTACAGACCAGTTAGCCTCACCTCTGTCCCTGGAAAAACCATGGAGCAGGTCCTCGGGGAATCCAATTTTAAGCACTTGGAGGAGAAAAAGGTGATGAGGAGCAGTCAGTATGGATTCATGAGTGGCAAGTCATGCATGACCACCTGATTGCCTTCTACGATGAGGTGACTGGCTCTGTGGATGTGGTGTACCTTGACTTTAGCAAGGCTTTTCATACAGTCTCCCACAACATTGTTTCTGGCAAGCTAAGGAAGTGTGGGCTGGATGAATGGACTATAAGGTGGATAGAAAACTGGCTGGAGCACTGGGCTCAGAGAGTAGTAATCAATGGCTTGATGTCTAGTTGGCAGCCAGTAGCAGGTGGAGTGCCCCAGGGGTCAGTCCCAGGGCTGGTTTCGTTTAGTGTCTTCAGTGACCTGGAAGATGGCATAGAGTGCACCACCAGCAAGTTTGCAGATGACACACCAAGCTGGAGGGAGTAGTAGATATACTGGAGGGTAGAGCTAGGATTCAGAGAGACCTAGACGAATTGGAAGATTGGGCCAAAAGGAATCTCATGAGGTTCAACAAGGACAAATGCAAAGTCCTGCACTTAGGACGGAACAATCCCATGCACCGGTACAGGCTGGGGGCTGACTGGCTGGGCAGCAGCTCTGCAGAAAAGGACCTGGAGGTTACAGTGGACAATAATCTGAATATGAGCCATCAGTGTGCCCTTTTTGCCAAGAAGGTTAACTGCATCCTGGGCTGCATTGGTAGGTGTGTTGCCAGTAGTTCAAGGGAAGTAATTATTCCCCTCTATTCCTGTCTATTCCACACAGCTGAGGCCACATCTGGAGTACTGTGTTCAGTTTTGGGGCCCTCACTAAAGAAAGTATGTGGACAAACTGGAAAGAGTTGAATGGAGGGCAACAAAAATGGTGAGGGGGACATGATTTCTAAGGAAAGACTGAGGGAACGTGGCTTATTTAGTCTAGAGAAGAGGAGACTTGGAGGGAATTTAATAGCCTTCAACTACCTGAAGAGAGGTTTCAAGGAGGATTGATCTTGGCTGTTCCTAGTGGTGGCAGATAACAGAACAAGGAGCAATGGTCTCAAGTTGCAGCAAGGGAAATTTAGGTTAGATATTAGGAATAATTTTCTCACTAGGAGGGTAGTAAAACACTAGAACAGGTTATCCAGAAAGGTGGTAGAAATTCCATCCTTGGAATTCCATCCTTTTCAAAACCTGACTAGACAAAGCTTTGGCTGGGATGGTCTAGTTGGGAATGGTCCTGCTTTGAGCCAGGCAGTTGGACTGTATGACCTCCTGAGGTCTCTTCCAACCCTAACTTTCTATGATTCTATGATTCAGGTACCTTTATCTTATTTCAGCTGCCAGTGGTGTTAGCTTGTATGACAATCTAGAGAATTGCTTTATGTATAATTTATAAGTTCTGGTTAATGCCAGAAAATTGTTTATAACATTGCTGCATTGCAGAATGCCATAGCATGAATATAGAATCCACCATAGATGTCTGAGCTGTCTTCTTTCTCAGATAAGAGACACTGCTTGTCACTAGCTTTATTGCTTGCCATTAAGGGAGAAACATCATGGAAAGGTGTGTGTGTGCTAACAAGGTTACTTAAGAAGGTAAACCCATTTGTAAAATGCATCTGTGAAAGAAGCCAGTGAAGAAAATAGCAGAAATTCTCCCAAAGGAAAATTGGACAGAGACAGCAAAGCAGAAGTTTAGAAGGGCTTAAGGGAAGAACAAGGAGGTAGCCTGAGCCACACAGGAAATTGGAGGCAGGAGACAGAAATAGGCATGCTTTGGTCGCAGGGGGGCTGGCCCAGCTGCGGGACCAACCAAGCTCACAGCAAGCCTGCTGAAAGTGAGAGAAGACAGTTCAGAGACCAAGCCAAGCTATGGCCTATAAAAGGACCCTGCATATATTCTGAAGACTCTGAGCCCAAAAATGCTCTAAAGTGGCAAGGAAGCTTATAAAGTATAATAGATGGGTATTAATTTTGTCTAACTCTGTTGGTTTATAAATTAAGTACAGAGTAATCACATGCACAAAACTCATGCAAAGCTTTTCAGTGTGCATGTTATGGGCTTTATCTGTCTTCTGTCCATGGGGAGAGGAACTGTAGACCAGAAGTATCTGATCTCACTGGGTGGAGAAATGTACAAGAGCTGCTGGGCTGTCTTAAACAAAATAGCACTGGTTTTCATTCCTAGACATTTGGACCAAGGGGGACCCTCACTGGCAAAAGTCTCACACAGTCTGCATCCTGAGGCCCATGGCCATTGACAGTGTCTAAACTGTGCCTAGTCCCAACAAAGTAAGGGCAGCATTTGGATCCTCTCAGCAATGGAGTAAGTGTCCAGATGGGGAAGCTTAGCTAGATCCTTGACAGCTCGCAGGCCATCTGCTTGCATTATTCTTTGCTTTACAAATATCCTTTTTCAGGCTATTTGCTTACCTTGTCTTTTCTCAATACCCCTTTTAATATTGTTGGTTAAATAGCACAAATTGTATCTGAGACTTATTTTCTCACTGTGCATTTGTGTGCCAGCATCTCAAGTCCCAGGATACCACAGACCTTAATTTTTAGCTACAAAAGTCATTTTCAGCTGAGGACAAAACCAGTTTTTAGCATTGTAACACTTCTTAAACACCTTTAACACAACTTTAGCACTGCAACATATCTTATACTATCTCAGAATGGAATGGGGTCCTGTAAACTTGACTTGTTCCTGTTGTATACATTCTATTTTCCGTAAGTCACAAAGCACCACCCTCCCTAAGTCTGCTGTTCTCTCCTTTCTCTGTTTCTCCATCCACTCAGGATTTAGTAGAAAATGAAGTAGACTTATATAAAATGTAGACTTATAAAATGTAACATCCTAACTCAGCCCAGTGCTGGTTAAGCAATACACCTTTTCTAAGACAGTTGTTAGATTTGTTAGCTCCAGCTGTAAAACCAGTTCAAGCACAAATTTAGGAGTATTGAATTTCCTTCCAACTTCAGGACAGGAAGCTGATGGTTCATATTCTGCTTGGCTCAAATCTCTTGAGCACTTGAGAAAGCACTGCAAGATCCCAGCTGAAGTGCAGGAGGACAAAAACATCCCAAATTAGATTTCAGTTTGGTAGGTTGGCAAATCTGTCTATTCACAAAAAAGTATTTCTGCTAATGCAGGTGCTGGGAAAAGAGTCTGTTGCTGTAATCAACAAAGGACCAGGCATTAGGGTTGGCTGCTTTCATTTACGGATCTTCAGAAGTAAGATCAGTAAGACACAGACAGACTGACTCTGTGCTGCAGGTTTGGCGCTACAACAGTCTGACAGGTGGTCAGTCCTACCTGCTGTGCCCTTCAGGGTCTCCTGTTTTTATCCTGCCTGCCATGCCTTTTGATGTTACCAGTTGCTATCATTTGGGAGGCAGCCCTCAGTCACTGGAGGGGCACCTTTTTTTTACTGTTTTGTTCATTACAGGGCTACCAGTGTGGCCCAATCATACTCACCCTAGTGAACACGCCAGCAGCCACCCAGGTTCACTTCAGTCTTAAATTGTTCTGAGACCTGGTTAGGCCTAAATAGACTCTGGCCTTCTCAGGCTGTAGCTTACTCCCAGTTATTCTGTCAATGCTGCCTCTCAATTTCAAGATCTTGACAAGTTCGAATAATCCGTCTCAGTTTCGGGCTTCTTCCCTTCAGTCAGGTGGCTAGGGTTGAGAAGCCCCAGGACTGAGTCTTTCCGAGTCCGCTGCCTCTAATCAAGTCCTCAAGGCTTCCCATCTTGAACCAGTCTTTTAAGGTTTCTACACTTGACAATAATAGCCCCTGGGCTCAAGTGCCCACCATCAGCTACCCAAACTCAATCATCATTCTCCATCTGCCCCACCCTGAGTCCTCAGCTGCCTTTGGCTGTCCTGGACAGGCTGCTCCCAACACTCCTAGGATGCCCTGTGTATAACCATTTTAGTGCCCTGGTGCATAATAGCCCATTATCTGCTCTATCCCAGGCAAACCACCCACAGTGTCCTCTGTAGTAGTGTCCTGTAGTAGCTGTAACACCTCAGCACCCTTTCACAAGGTGCCTGTAGTGGTCTTCCTGCATCTCAGAAGCCATCCCATGTCTTATAGCAAAACAATAAAGAACCCTGTAAATTAACACAATCTGTGGATCTCAATCTTCAGCCTTCTCCCAGGGAGCTCTTCTCCCCTTCATGCTCAGGTCCAGTATTATGGCAGTCCATACTATCTGGCCACACTACCAATTAGATCTGAGGACTGTTTATATGGGGAGATCCAGGATGCTGTAATAGTGGAGGAAAGTGACCCAAGTTTGCTGTAACCAACAGGTCCAAATAGGCTCAGTACTAGAAATTCTTCCTTTCAGGAGTGCATGCCCAGTAGATCCTGGTGATCTAATGCAACTTTTGTAATAACATAAGAACTAGATATAACCTATGAAGAAAAGAATTTTTAAAACAGCAAAGCTTCTACTCATCTATCTTACCTAGAATCTGGTGAGTCTCCTAATGGGGACACCAGTGATTCTTTCTTCAGACTCCCATTTACCATCTTAAAAGCCTGTCTTTGAGAATCTGTGTGTTTCTTTAAACCCTCCTGGTTCTGTTTTCTCCATCCCCAAAGGGTCCAAATCCCTTTTGCCTCCTTGAGGAATTCTGTCTGGTAGGCCTGACAGGAGCCCAAACCAGGGCATTTAAGTAATAGGTCTTATGATGTCCCATTACGTGTTTGCTAAGAAACATATATAGTTCTACCTTCCTTTTCTTGGGTATACTTTCTGGGTATGCTTTCACACAACATATGTGTGTGTGTAGTAAATATCACAATAGCATAATCAAATTTATTCAGAGATGTAGGTAGTTGCAGATATGTCATTAAACCATAAACCTTCCAATCTCTAAGTTTCTTGCAGAGAGAGTGTTTAGAGTTTAATGACTAATGACAAACATCTCAGTGTTGCTCCACTAAGGCCAGATAGAGACATTATGCATACACTGGTATAAATGACTGAAAATTGGTCTACATCCATAACACAACAGAAGTTCAGGGCATATAGACTGGTTTAAAAATGGCAGATCCCAGTCTAAAATCTGGAGGGAGGCTTGCACGAGGTAGCAGGGATGGGCACACTCTGTGGAAGGAAGGATTGGGCCCCTCAGAGCTCAGCAACAGTGGCTGCTAGCAGGACGTGCCTGGCACAGCTCAGGAGGCTTGCACTGGTGAGCAGGGACAGGGGTGCTCCATAGAAGGCAGGATTAGGCCCCTCAGCTGCCACTGGTGCTGAGCTCTGAGGGGCTGGATCCTTCTTTCTATGACGTGCCCAGGCCACCCCTGATTAGCTGCTAGGCACATGCCCCCAACCCCCTGCCATCACCTGTGCCCAGCCCTAGGCTTCCAGAAGAGACCCAGAGCAGGTCGCTATGGCACACCCAAAAGCTGGGCTGGCAGAGTCAGGAGGAAGGTGTGCCACAGTGACTAACAGTGGAACTTTTTTCCATGAAGAGCTGTTCTCTTTGGGCAGCTCTACTTAAAGTGTCTGTGAGTAGCTTTCTTTTCACTCTCCTTTCAGCATTCCTTTATTTAATATCGCTGAATTTAGTCATAGTGGGCGCATCTATGTGTTGAGTTAGTACAGTGCAATAAACTTCGGTGCAGCTTGTGTGAGAGTTAACAGTTCCTGGGCACAGCATCTATATGTGTGCCTAGGACTGCAGCAGTTTGAGCTGGGGCAGAGCAGTCCCTGGCTGGAGCAGACTTTGAGGGAGGGAGTGAGGCCAGCCCTGGGCTCTGGGTCACAGTGTTGGACAGTATCAGGGCTGGGGTATGAGAGTCCCCAGAAAGCAGAGCCATGGGGCTAGGGAGCAGGCAGGGGTCTAGTGTCCTGCTGTCTGGGCACAAGTTACTAGGCCTGTGCAAAGCGGCTAGTATTCACTTCAGATTTGGGTTCGGCCAATTTGGGGGGCGGTGATTTGATTTGGTGAGCTTCCACTCACCGGCTGCTGCAGCAGCCTCGGGGCTTCTGGGGCTCGTGGCAGTGGGATGCAGCGGGGATCACCCCCCGCCTGGCAGCAGCTGGTGAATCAGGGCTTTAAAAAAAAGAGCCGAAAGCTGGGGCCGGGCGGAGCAGCCATGGGGGCAGGCTGGGAGAGCAGGCAGGGGGCTGGGGGATCAGGCAGGGGATGGGGCCTGATGGGGGGCCCCCCCATGGTCCCCTCTCCTTCCTCCAGCCCCCCTGCCCCCGCCCCCTACTTACCAGCATGTTTCCAGCTCCCTGTAGCAGCATGCGGGGACTGCCCAAATCTCCGAAGCTCTCCAAATCTTTTCTGAATCAATTCGAACCTTTTAATTGGTCTCCTGATTTTATTTGGATTTGGAGATTCAGCCACCGAATTGGGCAGAAATCAGATCAGCACCCAAAGCTTCTCATAGCCATACAATTTACATCCAAGTCAGCATTTACATGTGCATTTAGGCACAATTGTTTTCTTTGCCGTAAAATAGCACTGTCGGGGACAGTACTGTCTTACTGGAATGAAACTTAGTTTGCTGAGATCTGATAGTGTCACGTGTAGACTGCGACATTTTACACCGCAGCAAATTAGTCTACTGCACAGTTAAGCACATGTGTAGATGTACCCAGTGGTTCTTATGTGTGTGGAAGTTTGCTGCACAATACCAAAGTGTTTGAGTATTGTCAGAGGACCTGGGCTCAGATCCTCCAAGGCATGTAGATACCTAACTCACTTTAAAATCAGTAGAACTTTGATGTCTAGCTGTCTGATTATCTGAGACTTCATGCTTTAGAAATATTATACAAGTGACTAAATTTACACTTAGTGTAAACAGCTGCAGCTGACAATCGGACTGAATTTAGTCCATGAGCTCGAAAAAAATTGCAGCCTGAGAGTCTGATCTTACAAACACACAAATCTCACATTTGTATGTATAAATAAATGTATTGTATGAAATCCCAATGCCACTGAAGTCAGCAATAAAGCTATCTTGAATGTTCAGGGCAGGATTTAAAACTTTGACCTCAGTTGGAATATTTACCTGCTTTGAGTTAGGCATGGGTGTAAAAATTTGCAGAATCAAGGTGTTTCTAACACAGATAAGAAAAATACAATAGCAGATAATAACGAAGGTAATGACTCAGAACTTGAAGTGGCTAAATGTATTGAAAAGAAAATAGCTGAAATGCTTCATGGGATAAGGCAATTTTAACAAGTGATTTAAAGAAAAGGAAAGGTTATATACACACAAGAAAAAAAAGCTAAGAGTATAAGAGGTTGCACAGGAGATGCAAACACAAAGTTCAATAGAAGCAACTAAGAAGAGCAAAAGCAAGCAACATCCACCCCCGTAGCTAACAAGATGCATATTATGTTGTACAGGCAAATGTACCTTCTTTTACAATATTAAATGCAAATGTCACTTTTCTAAAGACCTGCTAGGTAGACTTCTTTGTGTGATCAGGCAGAGATAGCACTCACCTCTGCTAGTAATTTCTTGGAAATATATTTAATAGATAATGTTGATTTGTTACAAACACATTGGCGTAGCAGGCTTGTAACTAACATTGCTGTAATCTATCAAAGACAATATATACTCCTGTGCCAGACACTTTCTTGCAGTAAAGATAAAAATGCTGTCATTGAGCCACTATAAAATCAGTTCCCTGAAGCTCAAGCAGGGTTTTAGAATAATTCTTAGATAGTTTATTTCAGGAACATACTCAAAAAACAACTTAATTCTTTTAATCTTTGATTGCTGCTACCAGGAGCTCAGTCTTATTATTCTGAATAACACAGTAAGGGGTTTTGGCTATTTATAGCAAAATGAGTGCTATTAAATCTCATTCTGCAAAACCTCTGACTCTTGCATTAACTCCCCATAAATGCATGGGTCAATTCATGTTTTTAACACACAGCGTAAATCAGTAGCACTCAACCTTTTGTCCCTGAAGGCCAAATGAACGGTGTGGGGCTGGTCTGCAGGCTGGATCAGGTCCCACATGCCATGACTGGGCCCCATGCTGCCTGTACCACAGGGGTGGGCAAAATGCAGCCCACAGGCTAGGTGTGGCCTGCCAGGCCATTGTATCTGGCCCGTGGAGCCCTTAAAAAATTTAGAAAATTAATATTTATCTGCCCCCAGCTGCCTGTCATGTGACCCTTGATGGCTTACCAAAACTTAGTAAGCTGCCCTCCACCCAAAATAATTGCCTGCCCCAAAGATTTTTAAATGGGTCATGTTATTTGTGCTGTTTAAGATTTCAACAAATATATCAGCACCATAAATAAATGATACATAACGTGTACATCACGACTAAAGAGTAATTCTATAGCTTTTGTCCATTTGATAAAATTATATAATAGAGATTTGATTCCCCATTAAATTCCATAGGATAATATGAAATAATAGAACTTGTTTTTAGTTTGGTAAAAATTCAATCCAGACAGGTTTAAATAAGATATGATTTACTAACATGGCAGGCAGTAATGCAGAGTTTCTAAAAATCTGGGAGACCACTGTGTTTCATTTACAAAAATAGTGACTAAAAATGCAGCAAAATCACCAGATGATGCATGTTAGACATCATGGAGGAACTATAGGAGACTTCAGAAAAATAGTGAGTGATCAGTATGATTTGATTCTAACAAAATCAAATTAATGTAGATATCATGGTATAACCCAGTTTTGGCAAGTTGTTGAGGGCCACATGGGTAGCCCCGCTCCTTGACAGGTTCCCCGCCCCCTGGTCACCATCTTGGGATCAGTGTACCAATGTCTTGGGACCAGTGTCCTAGGGCCAGCACCGGTGGGGCCCAGAGCGGGGCACAGGCTGGCACAGGACTTTGGAGCCGGGCTGGGCTTCACCAGTAGGGAGAGGGGGGAGCTGGCCCAGCTCCATCGAGCCCCTACTGGCCGGGACCCAGTTCTCCTGCCGCTCTGCTCTGGGCCCCGCCGGTGCTGGCCCCGGGACACTGGTGCGGGCCCCATGCACCCGCTCACTCCCACTGAACCCAGCCCTGTGGTACAGGCAGGGGGCAGTGCGCAGTCCCGATCCCCTGCTCCCCAGCAGGGGAAAAGCGAGTGCTGGCTGAACGCAGGGAAAAGTGGCCCCTCTCCTGCCCCGTGGCCGGCGCCCAGTGCTGCAGGCGCTCGCAGCCCACACAGAGCTGTCCTGAGCAAGCACAGGCAGCCCCACATGGGCTACAAGGCTGCAGCACGGGGCAGCTGCCACAGGACAGGGGAGGAGCCACTTTTCCCACGCTTAGCACCAGCTTGTAATTCGCCCCCACTGCCAGCCTGGGCCCCACGCCAGCCCCGGGCTTGCCCATTGGGGCTGTGCCGCAGCTGCAGCAGCTACAGCCCCCCCCACTTGCTGCACCAGGCAGTGTTTGCCGTCTCTGCTGCCCAGCGCATGAGCTCCGGGTGGGCAGCAGCAGCAAATACTACCCAGTGTGGCAAGTGGGGGGACCGCAGCTGCTGCCACTGTGCGCAGCCCCGATGGATAAGCCCAGAGTCAGCATGGGACCCAGGCTGGTAGCAGGAACGGGTTACAATCTGGTGCTGAGCGTGGGGAAAAGCGGCCCTTCCCTGCCCCATGGCCAGTGCCCCACACTGCAGCCACTTGCAGCCCACATGGGGCTGTCTGTGCCTGCTCAGAACAACCCCACGTGGGCTGTGAGCGGCTGCAGCAGGGAGCTCAGGCCACGGTGTGGGGGAGGGGCCGCTTTTCCCCGGGCTCCTTCCCTGCCTGGGGTCCTCCCCTGCCCTTTTTCCGTCCCCCTCCCCCTTACCTGAGTTTCTGGCATAGTACAGCCACATGGTCCTAGGCCAGGAAAGAAATAATAGGGTTCTATAGAAATTTCTCTAAATATCTATAAATCTAATAGAAATGTATGGTCATTCTGTAGTTTTTGTCCATTTTATAAATTTATATAATAGAGATTTGATTCCCCATTAAATTCCATAGGATATTTTTAAGACTTAGAGAAAAGTTGCAATTTTCTAGTAAATTCTATAGAACATTGTGTTAAAGAAAACATATGCATTGGTACCCTTGAATTCTGTTATAAGCTGTTGTTCCAAATGAAGAAGGATATGAATTTTGCCTGCAGTTGAATCTAGAATCTTGATTCACAGGATTAATATGGAGATCAAGAAAATACTGAGAAGGCAGTGTGTTTAAGGGACTTACATTTCTACAGCCTGAGGATTCTCTTTTTTTCTACTTGTTTTGTAGATTAGTGAAGGACTTAATTCTCTGTTGCTTTCAAGCTAGAACATAGTACAGCTATGTATTTTTAAAGTCCACTGTTTGAACATTAATTCACAGTAGTTTGTAAAGTATTTACTTTTATATGAACCGTATGCTATTCAGTGTACATCCATTGTTTCCAAATAGCACAGATTTTTCTGTTACATTTTTCTCAGCTTCAAAGTAAATTTGTGCATGGAAGGCAGCTAGCCAAAAATATTTTTTTTTCTTTTTAATAAAAGAACTTCTGCGGATTTTATAGTAAGTAATACAAGTATAAAATAAGTTAATTGCTTTTTGGTTGTCATTTTTGTAACTTCTATGTAAATCAAACGTGTTTGCTATAAAGCCATTAATTGGGCAGTTTCTTAGCTATCAGGCAATCAATTTGGCAGTAGGAGTAAGAGTTAACCCTTTTCACTAAATCTTACAACTCCCTATTTTCTCTTTTGTTGTATGCAATAAAGGCTTGAAAGGTTTTTGATTTTTAGTTGAGGATGGTCTTGCCTTTTTAAGTAAAATAAAGGATGTTTCTTGTTGAGGCTGTAGCATATAAATCCTTCGTACTTAGCTGCCTTTCACAAAGGCATCTTTTCTCTGAAATATGTCAGTTATTGAAGTTAACTGACAATAATCTGAGTAAGAATCCTTTGACTTCTACCATGTTAAGATTTGATGGATACAATAATTTAATTATTTCTTCAGTTGCCATAACCTCTGGATAGAGGAGATGTGAATTTCTTAAGAGGAAAAAGCAACATAAAAAACAAAAACAAAAACAAAAAAAACAGCTTGTGCAGAAGAACATTTAACATCATAAAAAGTACAAGTCACAATTTTTATTTTTTTCCGGTTACACCAGTTTAATAACTCTTGAGATGTTCAGGTTGGAATTTAGTTTTGTGAATACAAGTACAACACTGTTAATTTGTGCTGCCTGTTATCCTGTTCATTATAATCTTCTTATTACCTTGTTCTGGGTCCATTTGCTTACCATCGGTGTCTTCCATTTCTTGGCTGGAAATGCTGACTTGAGAGAGATCATCCATTCCATGTCTCTGGTAAAAATAATTCATTTTCATGGAAATCTTTTATCACTACACGATGAACTGGGAGGGTAGGGAGTTGCTTTACTTTGCTTTAAAGCCTGACAGAGCACTTGGAAATCCTTCTGTATGAAAAGTTCTTCTGGATTGTTACCTAGAAGTAAGTTAAAATTCAGGAAAGCAGAAGCAGTATATAAAACCAGGATGCAGTAGAATAGAATAATCATCTCTTTGCAGCTTTCTCACCAATTATTAGCAGGGATCCTGGTTTTCTCTGATAAAAATAGCAAATTCTCATAATAAAACCTCCAAAATCTCCCTCTCCCTGTCCCTCACACTTACCAGTTGAACACAGTATTTTGATATATTTACTATTTTAAAACAATTTAGAAGCCTACCAGTGCCTCAGTCATTATAATAAATTCTAAATGCCTATAAATTTTGTCATTTGATTTTGGGTTTTCTGTAATGGAAAATCAGACCTCCCCCTGCCCTCTTCGCTCACCAGGACACGGGTCCAGCTGAGGCTGTGTCCTGTCCTGTCCCGTCCCCCTCCCCCGCCACTGCTTTGTGGCACTGAACTGCCTTGATATGATGGTGCACTGCCCATGCCATTGCCCCTCATTCCCAAGCCACAGCCCCCCAGCCCTGCCGGGGCCCCTCACTTCCCAGCCACAGCCCCACAGCCCTGCTGGAGGGTGCCCCCAGCTGTCCTGGCTATGGGGCCAGGGACCCAGGTCTGCAGACCCCTGCCCCCTACAGCAGTGCCCAAGCCACAGCTGCCACATGTGGGAAGTGGCAGGTGCTGCAGCAAACAGAGCACAGAGCCCAGCTTCCCGTTTGCCATGGGGGCCTCTGTGGCCCAGCAAGTAGGACCCAGCATGGCAGGGCAAAGCGAGGCCAGGCAGAGAAGCTTGGTGCTGCCACTGGGAGCCCCACACTGCCATGGTAAGGCACCCCCTGCCTGCCCAGCAGCATGGTGATACCGGGCACATGGCAGTGACACTGAGCTTTGCCACTATGCTCTGCCATGCCATGCCAGGTCCTGCCCACTGGGGCAGAAAGGCCCTGAGGGGGAGGACTGGGAATCAGCCCCACCGCCGCCCCCTGGACGATCAGCCCGTGGCTCTATCCCACTCCCCACCTGGGTCCTGCAGCCATGCATTCCACCACTGGGCCCTAAGCCCCACACAGCGCCCCAGCTGAGCAGCAGCCCCAGCCCTGCCCAGCTCCTTCCTTCCCTCACTTTGGGGGCCTCAATCCCTCTCCCTTCCCCCCACCCCCCCACCCCAACTTACCTGTGGGAGCTGTTCTCCAAGCTGCTTGGCAGCTCTGTGCATGTATACATGTGTACATGCACATGGTGCCCCCTGCTTTTACAACCTTTGCAACTCCTACACCTGATAAGAGTGCCTGTGCCCAAAAGTTTGCAAATAAATATATATTTTTTTAGAAATATCTAGTTGATTCAATAAAAGGTATCGCCTCTGACATGAGTTCTGATTCCTTTTGCCTCTAGACCAATATGGCTACAACCTGGATACCAGGCATTGTTTGACTTGTATTAATAATCCATGTTTTGTGCACAAAGAATGCTTCATGCCACAGTAAATCACTGGTAGTGTGTTCAGGTTTTTCTGCCATTTAGAATGAATCTTGAATTGTGTACAGCTGAATGCAGGAGGACACAGGAGCCTGAGAAAATAGAGGTTTTTCTTTCTTTAAGTAAAGGTTTGCTTAAAAAGCCTGCCTCAGGGATTCTCACAGCATATAACATCTCCCATGAAAACTAGGTGATTGGTCATAAAAGGGCAAGGCCATCCCTCCCATATGTTATTTTATCTCCCATAACAATAATAAAGATGACACCATGCATCTTATCCAGCTGCACTGATGTCATTTCCCATACCATGTCCTTTCCTCAGTCTGTTTCCTTATCCAGTCCCTCAAGAAGTCCTGAGACTCCAGCCCCAAGTCATTCTTGTTATGCCCCAAAGAACTTACTGTCTCTAGTTCCTCTTGCCCCAGTGGCTGTCCAAGCAGGAAAAGGAGCTCCGTGATTTGAGCAGTACTGAGCAGTAGGTGAAATATGCCCTTTTCAGTGACTTACTGGGCTGGATATATAATCCGTTGCCTTTCTGTAGGGGGTCTTCAGGGATTTGATTTTCTCCCTCCAATGTGACATGTTCCTGGGAAGCCTCTGCACCGTCAGTTCTTGGCAATAACCTCATGGAATTTTGGTTTTGGACTACACCTTTCTAGATGTTGGAGCTAACTGACCTTGCACCAGTGGTCCCCGTCCCCTGCAACCCTGGTGGCGTCAACCAGCAAAGTTGTGCTTGGAGAATCATTTCCTAAGTAGCATCTCTGTTCCAGTTCAAGGAAAGCACAGTAGAAATAGGGTTGAGTATGTGCAGCATAAGGTTCAAACACCAGCCTGATATGTAGAAACCAGAAGGTAACTTTCCACATAGAGGAAGGGAGTAGATAGATAGAGGGAAAGGAAATATGTCAAGGAGTAATTCTTAGAAGGTCATTTGAAGAACTGTCGCCACGTGCATTTAGTTAGCCTACATCATAATTGTTTAGGCCAGATTCAGGCCAGCTAGACCAGCTTTAGAATACCCTCAAGCCCAGCTCACAGATTTTTGTGCAGATTGCAAGGGTTGGAGCAGCACCAGGGTTAGAGGCTGAATTAATTTGGCAGTGGAGATTAAACTGTAATCTGTACAAGCACTTCCTGCCGAGACTGTATCACTTGTCCTTTCTTTTTCTCCATCTCTCCAACTTCCATTGTTCTTCTCATTGCATCATATCTAAAGTTGAATTGTTAGCTCTTTAAACCATGTAATTTAAAGACATACCCTGGGTACTCAATGAATAACCCTTAAAGACCTGCTTATTCTACAACTCCAGCTTTATACTAATTGGAACCTTATTTGCTTAGGCTTTAATGCAACTGATCTTTCATTTAAGTGCCTCTAAACCAGTGGGAAAGCATGACAGTTATTTCAGTGGTCCTCAGTGAGATTAGCTGTGATTGGATATATGGTCATGCTACTGATGTGTGTCAGTCCTTCATAAAACCTGATTGCTAGAGCCTAGGGATAATGCAGTCATAGTAAAAACTATGTCATATGTGATCTCCAATCCTGAAGGGGATTTTCCAACAGATGTGGCCTGTTAATGCTGGTGCTGACTGAGCAATCAAGAGATGTGCACAGCATCTATAAAATAGCCATTATTTATACTGCCCATGATGTATTTGCTAATTAAATCCCTTGAGTTGCTTTTAGCACCTACCTACCAGCTGAGACCTTACTCACAGTTGATACTTATTAAGGAGTATTACCTAGCAAAGTCTAGGTCTGTTTCTTTGTTTCTGATTAAATACTTTGGGCCTCATTCACCACTCACACACATCAGTGTAAACTTAAAATAAATCTATGCATTTCAGGAGAGTTATGTTGATGTCATCCACAGGGGAAATGAAGGGAGAATCATCACTTTCTAATATTTTTTAACTATTGTGACAGATTTACCCCATTCCACTGGCTTGTCTGTTTTATTTTCAGTCTGGACTAGATTACCAGTCCAGTTATGGTTTAGTGTAGCTAACAAGAGTCTATTAAATATATTGCATGTATTATATTAACCAGAGAGTGTTAAGCGACAGAACTCTGCATAGAATTCGATTGAAATTTTTAGCCAGTGACATGGAAGTTCTTTGGTTATCTCTAGCCTCCGTTGTCATTGCTATATAGTCAACATCATTAGAAAAGGGCACAGAGTTTCTCTTTAGTCTGTTATCAAAAAAACAAAGCACAAACTGGAATCATGGAGGTCAGGGCTAGCTCTAGGCTATTCTTGCTGCCCTGGAAAAATGTATGCCCTTCACAGCAACGCTCACAGTTGCTAAGCATTTTGGTGCCCCTATGCTGCCTTAGGCAGACGTCTGTTCTGCTTAAATGTAGAGTTGATCCTGCTGCAGGTCACTGTCTAACTTAATTCCTCAAAGCAAATTAGCGTCAGAGACACAAATCTTGAAATGTTATTGGCATTGAGGCTATGGGATCTTCCATTTGTCAGAAAACACTAAAACAGTGGAAATTCCAACAGATACCAAGATCTCTTCTGTAGTTTCTGTTGGACTTTGAAGTTTGTACTTGATATTTTCATACTTGATAGTCTGTTTGGCTTAATGAGCCAATTAGAGTTTGTTGGCTTATCAGTGTTATTGCTGTGCTAATATTCTGCTTTGTACCCTGTGTCCTAGAGCTTTTTTTTTTTAAAGTAATATTTCATGTCCATACAAGACTTTATTTTTAATTAATGTCTATATTAAAGTTTAGCAGCTGACAGACTACTTGTCAAGACTGTCAATTGATGTGTTGCCTGAGAAGGATTCAACAATGCATCCATTAAGGATTTTATGGACAACATAAATATGCTCCAGATGGGGCTACCAACCAACCTGATGTCTGAAGATTATAGAATAAATTCCACCAACCTACACAACTGCCCTCTTTTAATCAAGTTTTTTAATCAAATATTTCTCTCAAGCAGCAGTTATCTTCCCCAACTGCAATGAATGGAACATATGAATGGGCCCACTTTTTTTTAATTATATGAAGGACCAGTAGATGCAACATAACCACATAGGTACAGCAGTCTTATGAAGATTGTTAACTGAATTTGTAATCTCTTTCAAACACAAAATCTTATCTTGCAAGAGTTATAATTAGGGGTTTCCCCTCCATATAAATACTTACCTTGTTCTTCCTTAGAATAGGTGTGGTACTGTCTGTTTTACTGGCTAACCCTATTGTTTCCCTCATAAAAATCCTCATAGTCTTCTCTTAGGCTCATAATAAGGTTTAAATAATGAAAGCTAATAGTTTCAGGAGATTGGAAAGTTAATTGGCTCATTTCATTCCTCTTCTATATTCCATTTTAGCCCAATAGAGAGCCAGCAACTTTGTGCTTATTAAGATGCATAAAGTTTAAGATTATTCAGTACAGTTGCCAATTTGAAATTAAATTGAGTTAGCGTATTGACTTGCGTTAAAATTACACAGATACTTTGTAAGACTGCTCCCAGCTCAGAATAGATAAATTACATGAAATTGCCCTTCGACTTTATTTCAGTTTTGTAGATTTTCCATATAAGCAAAACAGGAGAAATATGGTCAAGAATAGATGGGAAAAAATCAGTCTAATTCCTAACTGATAACAACAACTGTAACCCAAACTAAAAATGTGCGGTTTTTATTTTTCAGATGAAAATATAACTCTGGCTTTAGAGCAGAAAATGACCAAATAAAATTCCTTTTCCTTTATTTTATTGTCACATTCCTTTCCATATCATAGTAGAAAGAATTTCAGGATTTTTTTATGATGAATACAGATAATTTCCTGGGTTTTTAAGGTGTATATGACCAATATTCTCTTCACAGCTTATATATCTATTATTACCAATGTAATTGAAGGGGAAAAAATACTCTGGGCTTTCTGGTTTGGGTTTTTTTGGGGGGGAGCTAGAGTGGGGGCATAACATCCAATTAGCAAGGGGTCTTACTTCATTTTCCATAGAACAATTTGATGTGACCATGTTGACCTAACACACAAATTTTCTTTGGTAAATATTTTAGATAGTTACTACATTTCTAGTAACCAAGCCAATTTCAAAGTCCTATTAAAGAAAAAATAACATTGAGTGGTAATTAGATTAGTACTCTTTAACAAATGTGGTTGTTTACTTTTTAAGAAATATTTTTAAGAAATCAGATAGAAAACAGTTATTGCTGATGCACATTAATGGGTTATTTCTTTAAGAAGAAGAAAACAAAATTCTAAAAGCTTTGGAAACTTTGTCATTGATTCATTGCTATGGAACTAAGAGTGTTTTCTGTTAGCATATTGTGGTCTAAAAGTTCCTTGAAACTAATGTGTTCACAAAGTAAAAACCCGGTATTTATAATATTTCAACCTTGCAAAATCATAAATATTTACAAGTCCGCATACAAAAATCTACTCCCTCATCTTGACCAGGATGATTGATGATAATGAATAAACCTGCAGTATTTAGTCATTGACTACCCCCCACAAAAAAATCCTTAACCTAGACGAAGAGGACTATCATCATGGCACACAGTGACCTGTGGTGTCCCCCTAAGGCTCTGTTCTCGGACCTGTACTCTTTAATGTCTTTATAAATTACCCGGACTCTGGTGTCAGAAACACACTGGCTAAGTTCGCTGATTACACCAAACTATGGGGAAGAGTGTCCACACTTGAGGATAGGCTGGTGATCCAGGCCAACCTTGATAGGCTTTCAAGGTGGGTAGATGAAAATCTGATGGCATTCAGTACAGAGAAATGCAAGATGCTCCACCTTGGGGGAAAAAACCCACATGACACTTATAGGCTTAGCAGTGCTACACTTACTAGCACCACAACTGAAAGAAACTTGGGGGTCATGATTGACCACAACATGAACATGAGCCACCGGTGTGATGCCACAGCCAGCAAAGTAAACAAAACTCTGGCTTGCATCTACAGATGTATCTCAAGCAAGACCCAGGAAGTCATTCTCCCTCTGTACTCGGCCTTGATGAGGCCACAGCTGGAGTACTGCATCCAGTTCTGGGCTCCACGATTCAGAAAGGACATGGAGAAGTGTGAAAGAATCCAGAGGAGAGCCACACGCATGATCAGAGGGCAAGAGAGCAGGCCTTATGAAGAGAGACTGAGCGCCATGGGACTCTTCAGCCTAGAGAAGCGCAGGCTCAGGGATGACTTGGTGGCAGCCTATAAATACATCAGGGGTGTGCATCAGGATCTGGGGGAATGCCTGTTCACCAGAGCACCCCAGGGGAAGACAGAGCCCAATGGTTACAAACTCCTGAAAGACTATTTTAGGCTGGACATAAGGAAAAACTCCTTTACTGTCTGAGCCCCCATGGCCTGGAATAGACTCCCCCCAGAGGTGCTGCAAGCACCTATTGTGGATACTTTCAAGCAACATTTGGATGCCTATCTTGCTGGGATCCATTGACCCTAGCTGGTCTTTCTGCCCGTTGGGCAGGGGGCCGGACCCAATGATCTTATGAGGCCCGTTCCAGCCCTAATATCTATGAAATCTATGAGAATTTTGCAAAGGATCTCAAAGCTCTTCTCAGGTGTTAGTGATCCAGTCTTTTATCACCCTGCAAGATGGGCATTGTCTCACTTCACAGTGGGGAAAATAGAGGTAAGTGTGCTCTCCCCCATTGTATGCTCCCCCTATTAATAAAAATGTACTTTAAAACTCACCACTCTTGTGACATAACATTCATTATTTAATTTAAGGCAATTTGATCACTTAGTTTCAGTCCATCTCAATTCACTATCCTTTTAGAAATTTCAGAAACTTCTCAATTAAGTGTTCTGTATATACCAAGCCACTATATAGTGTTTCTTAACAGCCAGAATGCTTTCATGCATCTCCAAGTGACTCATTCTCTGGACCAAAACAAGTCATTGAAGATGGCATTTTCAGAAGTGCCCACCACTTTTGAGTGACCAACTTGAGGCCCCTGGAGCTCTGGTTCCCAACCTTGTTAGACTCAAGGCACCCCGTACCTCTCACTCATTTCTTGACTATGGAAAAATAATAGAGCAATTCTTCTATTGCAGAGAATTCAGAAAGACCACAATTTAAGAATGTTTTGGACGCTATGGTTTCTTCTTTTAAATTCGTGGGTTTATCTTGGGATTATTGTGTAGATGTTTGCAAATCTAGCAATGCTAATATTGTATGTCACCCTTAAATGGATCTTGTGGTACCCCAAGGTGCCTTAACACTTGGATTGAGAATCACTACTCTATAGGTCAAGAGCACCTTGTGTTCCTGTTGAGTCCATTTTAATTTCTGCGTGTTCTAGAGAGGAATCCTGGCCCCTGAAAAAATGTTTTAATTTCAGGTGTTTCAAAATGGTCATTGGGAATAAAGGCACCCAAAACTGTTATGCCTGCTGAAAACAGAGATCTCCATCTCAGTGTGTCCCAGTTCGTTTATTTCTGAAAGGGCTGGCGCTCAGAGGATTTAAGGCATAGCTTGTGTTTGAATGGACTTTACGTTTAGCAAGTAGCTGTCATACAGGCATCTTAAAAGATTTCTTTTTGCTGTTCTAAACATCAGCCTGAATTCTTCCCTTTGCCTTTGTATAATTTTTTAGAATATAATATATAATTTTATTTACTGTGTAATAAGGTCTTGCTTTCTGCCTTGGGTTAGCTCTGTAATACAAAGTGTAAAAACCGGGGAAAACTGGCCGTTTCACTACAGCTAGTAGAAAAAAGAGTGAATCTGAAAGGTAAAAAGCAAAGTGTGGGAAAAGGGGGTGGGGGGGGTTGTTTTGCTTTTTAAAACTTAATCATATTTTGAACTTTATTCTAAGCCCAAACTTTCATGTTACTACGTGATAGGGATTTAGTTTGTTTGGAGTTGCTATGTGGATTATTGAATAGTTTATTAGGGCTTATAGGAATATAGTTCCAAGCAGAAGTCTTCACATGTATAGCTCGCAGAAATGCTGTTTATACACTGCTCTGTATTATTTTCTACAGTGCCTGTTTCCAAATATTTTTATAATACAGCAATTTACAGTTCGTATGTGAATCATTATTTTCCTGATGATTTATACTATCTCTACATAACTAAAGATCACTAGGAAACCTTAGCAGGAGATTTTCTTTTTCATTCATTTGCAGATTTTTCCATAATCATCATCTGATGTAAATATTTGCAGCTATACAGTGAAGACTTCAACTAATGCAGAATATGGTTATCTGAAATACACTCTGCACTGGCTGATAGTAGACTTTGCAGGTGACATTCAAGTTACTGGTTAACATATGCAAAGCCTTTTAAAGCTGTGGGACTAAGGTTCTACAAAAGCCAACCTCTGCTTGCTTGATCTGCTGTATCACCTATATCCTGAATGCTTACTGTACCAAGAATAGAGACTCCCAGAATCCAGACCGAATATTCTCAGTAACAATTAAAAAAAAAATACAGCTACAAAACATTTTCCAGTCCAGCAAATTAAATCATTGTATAGTACTCACATAAAGCTATATATGGGAGCAAGGCCAGGGGGAACATTTTTTTAACTGATCCAAAGTTCCCTTTTGTATTAAAATTATCTTTTTCATAAGAGAGGGAGAAATTAATCACAGTGTTTTGAGCTAGCGTGAAGATGGAAGTGCTATCCATTTTTGTGTGGTGAGAGCTGTACTGTATTGATGAGGCAATACCAGGAACAGTCTAGAAGATGGAGAGGCTGCTCAGAAGTGGTTCCATTTTTCAGTAATTAACTTTCCTGACTTGACACACAAACTTAATGTCACCAGAAGGTTTTTGTTATTTCCCAGCTGTTGTTTTTGGACCTGGAAAACAATTTTTGGATTCTTTCCTCAGATGCAGAATGTGTAGACTGCAAACTTTGAAATTTGACACTCTGTATAAACTCCGTAATCATTCCCATTTAATTTATAATAGCAAATTATGACCGGGATTAACTTGTCCCTTACAGAGTAGTTGAGTATAAGAACAATAATAAAAAAAACTATCTGTATGGAAATATAGAACTACAGTGGATTCCGCTTTATAAAATAACTGGTTAATAGAATCAGCTGTTTATTTGAATCAATATGGAAAAACCAAAACCATTTGTAGATTACTTGTAAAAATCACTCGTATTAGAATCACAATTTTCGGTTTTTGGAGTGACTTCACCGGGCAAGCCCAGGGATTTTGCAGTTTTGTGACGAGTCCCCTGCAGGCCAACTGAGTTCCAGGCTACAGGGAGTGGGGAGAGTGGGAGGAGGGAGGTCAGGCAGGGGGTATCATGTGCATGTGCATGTACATGGCCCCAAGCAGCCTGGAGAGCAGCTTCTGCAGGTAAGTGGGCAGGGGGGGGG
>NW_005842159.1:172100-185826 GCF_000455745.1 Alligator sinensis | reverse complement strand
CATAGGGAGGGAGGGAGTTGAACGGGGCTGGGGCCCCAGTGGGAAGTGGGCCAGGGTCGCGGGCGGCTTATCCAGGGGGTGGGAGCTGGGCCTGGGCCCCCTGGCAGTGCACCCCCTGCATGCATGATAGGTTTGAGGGGTGCAAATCCATGCCACTGCCCACACTCGCCCCCACCTCCACCCCATGCATAGATCTGGAGGTGTGCCCCTCCCCCACTGTGCCTCTGGGACTGCGCACCACACTGGGGAGCTAGCCCCACCCCTGCGTGCAAGCCCACATCAGGCTGCAGCAGGTGGGGAGCCGGGCTCCGCTCCACCGCAGCAGGCGCCAAATCCTGCCAGGGGCAGGAGGTTGTGGACCCGGGTCCCGGGCCCCATAGCCCGGACAGCCGGGAGGCTCCTCTGGGCAGGGGGCCAGGGGCTGTGGGTGGGGGGCAAGGGGCACCAGCAGGGCTGGTGTGGGTGGGGAGCTGTGGTGTGGGAGTGAGAGGCACAAGCAGGACCTGGGGGCTATTGGAGATACTCAACTCCTGTTGAGTATTTGTGTTCTTAAAAAAAACAGGTCTCCTTTTTAATGGAATCAGCCAGTTAATAGAATCAAATCACCATTTCTCAAAGTGATTCCAATAAGAGGAATCCACTGTATAATCCTTTTCAGCCTATGCAATTATTTCATGATAAATATCAAATCCTGTAAGAATGCATTTGGTCATCTTGGAATTGTTTCATAGTAGAAGTCACACTGACTCAAAGATCCTGAATATGCACTTTTTGAATATTTTGGCATTACTTTCTGAATTATTTTGCAGATAGAATTCTCTCACCTTCATGGGAAAACGAGATGTTGGGATAATGACTAGAGTAATAAAAAGATCTTGAATTAACAAAATATATGTTTAACTGTGTAGTCAGTTTTATTTTTAAACAAAGAAAAACATTTTTTTAATTAAAAGAAAAGGGACATATGCGGCTAATTTTGGAAAATGCAGGTACTGAAGGAAATATAGCTAAACTGCTGACAACAGTTTGTAATCTGTTTAGAAATCACAGTTGTACTAGAGAACTGGAAGGTGACAAACATACTTATAACTTTAAAAAGCACTAGGAGTACTCAGGGAATTAGAGACCATGAACTTTAACTCCTGGGAAGTTGTTTGATACAGTAATTAAAAGTGAAATTATATACTGCTTTGAAGGTTGTAACATGATTGAATCTAACCAGCATGGATTCTGCAAAGGAAAATTATAGAAGAATTATTTAAACATGTCAGTAAAAATAGTGGATGAGGGAGAACTGGTAAACCAAATTAATTTGGACTTTTCAAAAGTCTGGATGAAGTACCTTGCAGTATGACACTAGGCTGGCTTGAGAAGTTTCTTTGTGAGCAGGAAAAAATTGTCGTGGATCGGAAACTAGCAAAGAAACAAGACACAAAAGGTATGGACAGACACAACATATGAAGCGCTTCAGGGGGTGAGCAGATGGCTATACACCCCCTTGAAGCACTCCAAAAATAATTCTCAAGGAAACCGCTACTGTTTGGAAGCACTTCAGAATGAATCACTTCCACTTACATGTGCACACTCTACAGAGTACAACAGGGGAATACAATTGCTAGAAATAAGAAGTTAAAGCAGAGGCATTCAATCTGTTTCAAATGGAGAGCCACTTGATTTTCAGATGACACTCCTGCTTTGCTGTGTTTGTGGCATGACAGGTAATTTTGTGTCCTCTTTCTTTTCTTTCTATCCCTTGTTCCTGGCTACTAGGATGCTGGGGTGTTTTCTTCCCTCGCAGATTTCTAGCACTTTTGCATCGCCCTGCATTTTGTACATGCTGTGATCTATATTTTGTTTGGTGCTTACATATTCTACCTGAGCCTCAGGTAGAGCAATGAAGGAAGTCAACTATGGTGGTGGGGGCTGGACCCAATGATCTCATGAGGTCCCTTCCAGCCCCTAATGTCTATGAAATCTATGAAATCAAAGACCTACATGTCAGGTCTAGGACAAAGGTTGAGCTAAAAGGAAATTAATATAAAAAAGAACTATCATAATAATAAGGATATTACTATGCATCTGGCTCAGAAACTACTTTACATTTAGTAGTTAGGAACTAAAATCCTTCCAAGATAAATTTAAGCATGGAGTGTATAATTATTATGAAGGGAAAAAGCATGTACCATGGCTTGGCACTAGAGCATAAATATACTTACAAGTCTGTTCCAGTTTTTCCACTCTAAGTAAATCTGTCATCTTTGGGCAATTATTGAAGCTTGAAAATATTAGGTCTTGCTTAATTATGGCGTGACCTCATGCTTGAGTACCACTGGAAGAGGGGGAAAGTTCATCTTTAGTCCAGCCAAAAGAATACCAGGTTTCGTATTCCCGGTCTCTTCTGCATTTACACACAGTTTATGTGGTAGCCCTGCATTCATCTTGTGCCAAAAATCATAAAAGCAGTGAGGAAATGGTACATCAGTAATTTAACCAAATGGAATTTGTACTTTCCAAAAGTATCTGATTGAGGGTTTTTCCCTTTCCATTCAGCTTGAAGACACTGATATTACAGACTTGATTAGCCAGTATAAAAGAATATAAAATATGTTTGAATAAAGGACTGATTGGGACACAGGTTAGCACACCGTGGACAAAAAATTAAAACTTCAGAGCCTAAAGTTAGGCAGTATTTAAATAAAAGGCTTGATAACCTTACCAAAATCAGTAGAGAACTCTGGCAAACACCCACTGGTAAAGCTGAAAGGACATACTGAGCTCAATATGTCCAGTCTATGTCTGTGTGCAGGAAGAGACTGTAAATCTGCTTCTCATGAAATGCAGAGCAGATAACTGTGACCCTCTGTGATGGTCTGGCTTTGGAACCACAGCAGGCACTTCTCAAAGCCATTTGCCTCTGTTCATTTCTACATTGTTATTTCCAGTTTCATCCTCAACAGACTTCTTCTCTTTGTCATCATTATTGCTGTTGTTAATATTGGTGTTTGTTCATTGCCATGTCAAAAACTCCTTCATCGGTTTAACATTGCAAATGTTTGTAGGCATTTATTTCCAAGCTGTCACCAGTATTCCCAAGTTTAAAGGGGGCCTGCTTCACCTGCTGTAGTCTCACCCACATTCATTCTTTTTCTTTAGCTCACCACTGCATTGTTTTCTGCATCCAGGCTGCTTAATTGAGGAAGAATGTCGTCTGGAACTTTTTAATATGCCAGCCCGTTACCAACTTTAAATGAAGTACCATGTGATCATGAGAAAATATTTTTGACCTGCCTGCCTAGTGTCTCCTAATCCTCTACAGTACAAGTTAAACAATGCTGTGCTGGATGGAGTATTTCTCACTTAGCTAGTGTTGTAGGACTTCCTCTGGGGATAACGCTGCCTTTCATAGACAGAAGCACTCCCTTATTCTTTTTATTTTGCTGCAGTAAATGGCAATCAATGGATTTCATGGCTGAGCTGGTTCTCTTCCCAGAAACTTTTTTGATATGAGAAGTATGCTTTGATGTGGATATGTGGAGTGCCTTGCTCAACCTTTCTCTGCTTCTTGAAGGATTTAAGACTTATGAAAAAGTCATCTTAAAATCAGTGGTATAGTGGGTGTGTCTACACAAGACATGCACCTTTATGTAGTACCTTATATTAGAGGTACTAACCTTAATGAGCAGTAGAAAAGGTGCATTTATGAACATGTAGACATGCCCAGTGTGGCCTGCAGTGTAGCCCACCTTCTCCTTCTTGGAGTTTTGTTTCTGTTTCACATTAGTCCATATCAGTCCAAAGCTGTCCTGTAAAAAACACAAGCCCGTGCACTGAGTGCTGTGCAGCAAGAGCATGCTGAACACATGCAGGCCAAACCAGCACATCAGGGCAGGGAACTGAAACCAGCCAGTGTACAGATGAGAATTTTGAATGATCAGGTTTTCTTATTGAAAGATTAATTAGTTGCAGTGAGATAAACACAATGTTTGAGTACAAGGAGCAATGTAGTGTGCTATGGGCAGGGCCGTCTGGGTGGGGGCGGGGTTGCGACTGCCCTGGGTCCTATGCTTTAGGAGGCTCCACAGACAGTGCCATAAAAGGCCCCTCTGTGGCCACTGCTAAGTGCCACTCCCCCTCCCCCCCCACCGGCTCGGGGTGCTCACCATCCCACTCTGGGCCTCACACAAGCTGATATGCCATGGGCCCCGCACACCCCTAGGGACAGCTCTGGCTATGGTGGCAAAAGGACACTTGATGGCAAAAACTTCCATGTGGGATTGTATCAATTCTACTAATACAGCCTCCAGTCCATTGACACAAAAATCTCTACAGATAGGTGGACACAGTAGTTACCGAGGTGATTACAGTGTACTACAGGGTGCTTTGATACAGGTAGTCATGTAGCAATAGGAGCATGGGGCTCAGCATGGTCTATTTTATCCAATGCAAGATACTTTGCTGAATATCAGTGACCCTGTCATGCATGGGTGGAGTAGTAAGTGCTAAGTGTCAAATTCTGTAGGTTGATATATGTTATACCGCATTTTATAAAGCAGTGCCATGGGCTCACTTGCCATTTTTTCAGGGATGGTAATAGAACTTAGCCTTTGAGCTTATTCTCCTATCAACTTTTGTTCTATACCTGTCCTGAAGCCTTTTTTCCATGTAGTCAAAAGGAATAGTCCCAGGGATTACTTGGAGTATATGAAAAATGTGAGAGAGTCCAATCACTGTTCTGTTTCTTTTGATGGCTCAGTCTTCTGCAGCCTTCCCAGGAATGTTACAATCACAGTTACACGTGCAGCTACTGCATTGTCCCGTTTCCATATATTTATAAAGCACTGGTGCATGGCTTCAGGCTCTAGAAAGAATTCCACTTTCAGTCTCTCTACAGAGCCTGTTTCTACAATATGAGCAGCTTAAACTGTGTTGTTGATTGAATGCTCAATTCAGGTATATTTTGCATTAAACCTGTACCTGAGGTGTCTTATCCTCCTCTTAAATAAGTAGAAAGACCTACTCTTGTAAATGTTTTACATTTGTTCTTCACGCTGCCTGTTGGTACCTTAATCACAGTACCTACTGCAGCGTTCCTTGAGCTACCCTGTGGGCATGTCTACATGTTCATTAATGTGCCACAACAGTGCATTAAGTTTAGTACCTGTAATACTTATACCTGTACCTATAATACCTGTAATACTAATAACAGGTATTGACCTTAATGTGCTGTAATAGGCATTACTGTGCATTAAGGCAAATGAACACTTTTTGTGTGACGCTTCATGCCCATTGGACTAATCTACTGCGCATTGGCATGGTTTTTGCCAGTTGCATTAATGCGCAGTAGAATTAATCCAATGGGCATTAAGTGTCTCATGTAGACGCACAGACTTTCCTGCAGTGAGAATCTTCATTGCTGGTATCTTTAGAAAGGAAAAAAGCACTTGTCTTGTAGTTTTGCTTGTGAACTTATCAGCGTGCAGAATCTTCTTTCTCCTGAACCCATTTTCCTTCTGAGTTTGAGCGTTTCAGTAGTCAGGTGTTTTGTCCAGTACATATTGTGTGGGCACTCGTTTCTCCTTTGTCCGCTGCCTCTTCTGGGATACTTTCTATATTTAGGGGGTGGAAAGGAAGGGGGAACTTTTGAACTTTTATAAGTAATTGGAGGTTAAGAGATTTGTTGGGTGCTGTTTATGACAGCACCTAGCTTGAATGTTTCAGGTTGTAGAATTGGCACAAATGCAGTGGGGTATAAAAACCCTCCAGCAAATCTACAGGTGCCTCTGATTATCAAAATACCTTAAGCACTAGAAAAGTTTCTGTAAGATTCTTACTGGAGGCACAAGACCCAGGAGTAAACGTTTTGCATGATGTGATGATCTTTTCAGAGGAGAATTACAAAATGGATTATTTTCCACTTCTCCAGTGATGTTGCGTTTTTAGTTGTTTTTTTATTAACCGCATAATATAACCACAGGTGTTTGGGGATACATAAGGATAATGAAGACTCTGAAGTAGCAGCACAGCCAAAAATAATAAATATTGTTGTTGACAGCTTTTATTAATACTTGGATTTAGCATTTAATAGAGTAACAGCAATTTTTATGTTTCTCTCGGCCTTTAGGCAGTCGAGAACAGCAATGCTTCCGTGTGTGCTAAGTCCCAGATCTTGGAAGTGAAGCAAAAGTCTTCACATGTATAGCTCGGAGAAATGCTGTTTATACACTACTCTGTATTTTCTATAGTGCCTGTTTCTGAATATTTTTATAATACAGCAATTTGCAGTTTGTATATGAATCATTGTTTTCCTGATGATTTATACAGATTTATACTATCTCTAAATAACTAAAGATCACTAGGAAACCTTAGCAAGAGATTTCCTTTTTCATTCATTTGCAGATCTTTCTGTAATCATCATCTGATGTAAATAGTTGCAGCTATACACAGTGAAGACCTCAACTAATGCAGGATCTGGTTATCTGAAATACACCTGTTGTAGTTGAGAATGTAGTCTGTAAACAGGCTGCACTGAGAGAGGTTTTTGGGCGGGAAGTTGCGGGGGTTCTTTTGGTGCAAATCTCCTTGGACCTTACTCTGTGTACAGTAGAGAGATTTTTGTCTGGTTTGTTTAGAAGGCTTTTTCAAGAAGTTATCTCCAGTTCAGCAATATAAACACTGTTCCATCTTTATCTTCCAAACCATTATAATTCTTCTATTTTTCAGCATATTCCTTTTTGCCTTGTCTCTTTTTATATCCTAACCCTTGTGTCCTGTCTCATAATAATAAACTATTGCTGGTGTGTTGGATGTTTTTCAGGTGCCTTCACAGCTTCCTTCAGCATCTTATTTCTCAGAAATCCTCTGCTGTGATTTCTTCCTCATTCTCCCACTCCCCAATTTTGGAAGACCACTCAGAAAACTCTTCTCTCATGTTCAACCAAATCCCCCTAAAGAAACTTCAGTCACAACCTGTTTACTCTTTCTTAACACACAGTAGCCCAAAGGCATGGTCAGTGCCTTACCACTTCTAACCTCCACCTCTTCGGCAGTCTTGTTTTATATTCCTGCTTCTGTGTTGCTAAGTCTACCACACAGTGTGAGTAACCTTTCTGCCTTTATTTCACTTACTGTCCTAATTTGTATTGCCATATCACCAGGATGTCCTAGTCAAGGGCCTTTATGCCACTGTACTAGGCGCTGTTCCAGGAACAAAGGTGATATCCTCCCTGAAGAGTTTACAATCAGAGTGTAAGAGAAGAGATGATGGATGAATACAGTCACTAGAACAGTAAGACCGTACTGGTGACCGTAAGGGCCAGTCTTGGCATGCTGCGGCCCTAACAGTAGTCAGGTTTTTTATGCATCATTGGAAAAGGAGTTTTAAGAGGGATTTGAGAGAGAATAACAACATTACTTTGCAGATATGTATAGAGAACATCTCCCAAGCATGAGTAGAATAGCCAGTTGTTTGAAAATGTAACAGAGGCGCAATTGAGCTGACATCTTTGGTTGATTAGAAGCAGGAGTCAGGTTTTGGCTATCAAATAGAAATGACAGGTGTATTTGGTGTAGCTGAAGGAGACCACTGGTGGTGTTCTGAGAAAGCTAACGCAGGAAGAATTTGGGGGCTGAGAAAAGGATCTTTGCACTGAATGACAAGATAGCATTTATCATGGTCAGGGGAAAGGTGAAGTTATTAGAGACTGGTGAGAGCAGATTCACCAGAGTACAAGGAGAAGAAACTGAATTGGAGAAGATGCATTTGGAGTACAGATGTTCTGGGCAACAGTTCTAAGTACCATGTTCATGAGCATAGAGAAATAGCTGGGGTCAGTGATGGGAGAAGAGAGAAATTAAAGCATGCTTGTGTTATGGGGGGGAGGGAGAGTGGTGGAAAGAGCCAGAGGAGTGACAGCTTCCAGAGAAGAGTACAGAAAAGGATAAGAATGGACGCAAGAGGGATCAGCAGATAGGATGGGGTCACTGGACCAAATGAATGGGCTGAATGAGGAGATCAGGTAAGAAGCATTTTGCCTGTGATACAGCAAAGGGGTGAGAAGGGAGAGGAAGAAAGAAAACGAGGAAGAAAGTGGTGAGATTCTGGGCTCAGCATAGTGAAAGAGAAGAGAGTTTGAGAAAGAGCCAAAAGTTATGATAAGGCACCTGGGATTGCAAGTACACATTGCACTTAAGTTGGAGAAGGAGAATTGTTGGTTCAGAAAACAGCAGAACTTGAGGAAAGAGAAAAAAAAGATTTGTGGTGGAGGAAATCAGGCTGGTCCTGAGACTTCTGTTGGAGGATGTTGCACATCCTGAGAGCATGAGTAGATAGTGAGGTGGTTTGGGGTTCTTTTACTTCACTTACAACAAGCATGGCCATTTGTACTTTTTCTACAGTTTTGGAAATTAAAGGACTGCAGAACAGCAATAAAGAGAATATTGAGCAAATTGCACAGGAAGCCTGTTAAAAGAGTACTACAGGTCTCAGTTATTTGATCATAGTAATTTTATGGCACATTAGTTGCCATGACAACAAACTGCAGTTCTTAGTTTGTCAGAATTTTTCTTTTATAAGGTGGACCAGACTGCAGCATATATTTATGCACTGCTCCTCCAGCATCCCTGGAGCGAACCTCGTACAGCATGGTAGGCTGCAGAACCATTCCAACATGAGCCTTTCTGCTGAGACAGCTAATTGTTGAGCCTGTTGTAGGTGATGGTTGATTTTTTCTTTAAGTATGTGGATGCTTTTAGAACAGTTTAACAACCAAAACTCATTCTCTGTAAACCAGCGAAGGGCCGGATCCAGTTAAGGATCTGGAATCATTAAAGATAATCTCTACAGTGCTTGACTCTTGGGCATCTGGCCTCTATTAAAGTCATCCAGAGCCCTCAGTTAGGTACCTTGGCTTCCTTAACAGTACATGGAAGATTAGGCAGCTGGGGTGGATCCAAAACAGGCAGCATGCTGGGCAGGGAGCCACCTAAGCCAGCTAATAGAAAAACTGAGGACACGGGTATTTCTGAAAGAGATAAATACCCCTCTAGGTGGTCTAGACACCTTCCTTCACTATCCAGAATCCTCTTCTGAAGGTGGATGCCTCTGCCATTCATTCTTTCAAAGAAACGAGCAGGACCCACTCTTGTTTTTTATAATACCCTAGTGGTGGAATTGCTTGATCAGGTAGTAGGAGGCCTGAATTCCCTTCTCCACCAGAGGAGTTCAAGCCCACGTACTGCACCTCCTGAAGAGAATACCCTCTCCACTCAGGTACAGGCTATTTTGGGTTGGGTTATTCTCCATTCATCCTGTTGCAGCTGTACCACTGTGCACAAACAAATTCAAGATGCATTGGCCCAGGCAGAGGGCCCAGGAGCAAAAATGAATCTGTAGCCTAGTGATGCAGGCTATCAGCTAGGCAGGAAGAGGTTCTTGTCCCTGCTCTGAGGACTGTTTCAGGACTGCTGTTCAGATTAAGGCACTTCCAAAAAGCAGAATTTAGGCACCTAGGGACCTTTGAAGTCAAAAGTAATGTGCCCATAGAGCAGTGCTTCCCAAACTTTTCTTCAGCATGACCCCATTTTTCGCCCCATTTCCTCAGCATGGTCCCCCACCCCTGTGACCCCATCCGCTGATGTTGCGACCCCATTTGGGGTTGCAACCTATAGTTTGGGAACCAGTGCTATAGAGTTTAGGCATCTCCCATATTAGGCAGCAGCTGAGCAGGGATTGTTTGGATCATAGTTTTAGACTTAGGTGCCTAAATTCTACCTAAGTCCTTTATTGGATTTAACCTTAAGCAGCTGTCAAGTGGCAACAGTTACTGCTACGGCTGGAAGTAAACCAGGGACCCTATGAAAAGGAATCTTATGACAGATTTCCTAAACCATGTGGTGTACACACGGGGTCTGACCCAGCTCTGAGTTAAGTAAGTTGGAACCCTTCACAATGAGAGCAGAATCTTGCCTGTAGTATGTAGTTTACTTTTAAATCTCTTCTATTTGGGTGAACTTTGGTTTAGATAAATTGGTTACATGAATAAAACCCACTAAAGCCATAGATAGCAACCTTGACTTTTATAATTTGCATTGTTTGACTCTGAATTCTAATTTTAGTAATCTTACCTTGTATTAAAAGCATCTGTCTATGCAGCCAGTGTAGCATAGGTTTTAAATTTACTAGTGTTTTTTTTTTAAACTGCTCTATGGGGCATTATTCAGCCAGCTGCATCCAGGGACTAATACAACATGTGTTCTCAATTTGGAGTCCTTTATGTTGGGAATTTTCCACTGTGCAATTATATTAAATCTGCGGCATCTGACAAGACCAAAAAATAGGTTTTCTAAATCTATACAAGGTTAAATTAATGAAATAAAAATAGATGGAAAAGAAAACAAAGTAGAATAAGTTTGCTTTCGCGTGCAATGGCAGGCTGTACCATGAGGTCAGGGACTTAATGCTAACCCAGCCATCATTCAGGCACTGTGATAAAGACTGAAGCAAATGAGCTGTCATAAATCAGGTTGGAAATTACCTTCTGTCTTATTCTTGTTCATCTTCTCTCACTTAGCATGTATAGCCAGTTAAACCGTACTCTTAGTTATACACTTAATTGCAGTACAACACAAAAATTGCATCTATTAAATATTTCACTTTGTCAGCGCCTAATCTCTGCAGCGTTACCTGTGCACTTTTCTTACTAGGAGGGCTCTGTAACCCTGATGGCATTCTTTTTCACTGTATCTATGTAGCCTTGGGGAGATGTTATAGTAGTAGGCATCTGTCTGTCCCGTGAGATAATTCACTTATGTCGAGTGAGACATCAGCTCACTGAACTTAATCCTTACTTGAAAGATAAAGTGAAGCTGAATTGACCTCTCCAGCGTGGAAAAGCCTGGTCAATGTATCTGGAGACACTGAGCTACCCATGCACCAGTACCCCCTCTCAGCCTTCCTGACTTAATCCAAAGGATTAAGCTTGGCCACAGGAAGCGCCAGAGCAGAGGACTTCGTCCATTTGTCCATCTATCAGGGCTCCACTCCTAGAATGGCTGCCAACCAGGATTAAAGAGCCCCGTCTACCCTATCAATAGCATCACAAAAAGGTGAGTGAGCAGTATTAGCTGAATGCCAGGGTAAACTTGCTCATAAAAGAGGCAGTGAATTCAGTTACAGAATATACAGGTGCAAATGTCAAACTAAGCAGGTAAGCATTGCTGTCTATCAGCTTTCCAATTACAAAATTTTCTGTTCTTGCTTTGTTCTGTGATACCATGAAAGTAAAAATAATTTTAAAAGCCTGAGGGACCTGCAGACAATGCTAGTTTATGTACTGTTTGTATGTCCCACATACTGTAATGGCCACTTTGTGCTCACCCTTTAGATTCAGCGAGCTGTTTTAGTTTTATTTTCAGTTTTAATGGGATACTTGACCTTCACCTTTGTGTTTCAGTGAAACATGGTATAAAGCTTTTACTAAAGTCAAAGAAGCTGTTTTATTTCATCAGTGGAGAACCAAGGATGCTGTCTGAATTTAGCAGGTTCAGGACCCCATAGTCCCCTGCAGGTTGTTAGCACTATTTCACTTCATAAGGAACTTAATAAATGGAAGCACCAGGGTGTTGTCTGTTGCCTTAATTTTCTTATCCCAAAGGAGCTTTGTACAGCAAAAATATAATCACTGTTGTTCAGGCGGGGGATTCAGTGAGACTTCAGAGTTAGTGCACAACATTACAGTTCAAATGAGCAACTGCACTGACCACAATAGTTTGCATCCTTCATTTATCACTGCAGATTTAGTTTTGCAACCTTCCATAGCCTTTGTTTCAGTCAGTGTTAGAGTATTAGTCTATCTGTGCTTTACTCATCTGTGTTCTTACTGGGTGATGCCCTAGTATTGATTTTAACCATCTTATGAATACTTCAGAAGGTGCATCTTCAGTAACAAGTGGTTTATTTTAGCATTCTCATTTTGGTTTTCATTGGACTCCAAATGTAGAAAGTATTTTATACTGACCTTTGCTTGGACTCTCTTTGAAGTGAAACATGACTCTTTGGCCCTTGGCAGACATTGCAATTGAAGTGTGATTAATGTGTTAATGGAACAATACATTGCAACATGCCACACACTCAAGCAGTTTATAACCTAATAATGAGCTGCAGAACTGGTGATTGAGATGCAAAGATGTTGCTTGTAAATGTAGAATATTTTTGCAGCTTGTTTGTATCATGCTTTAATTTGAACCTGTAGTATGTTATTTCAACTCAAATATTGTTGCACTTTTAACGCTATGCACTGTTGGCAAATTCTTGTCAACTTAAGCATTAAAAATGAATAGCGGGAATAAGGAACACTTATCTATGGATTTCAAATCACTTCACAGATGTGCGTAAGGCTTATTATTCCTTTAGTAGCAGAGGTAATGAGATATGAAGGCTATATCTGCACTTAGCTTTTTGGTTTCTTTTTTTTCTTCTTCCCTTCATCTCTTCTGGCACTGATTGGGAATACTCCAATAGACAGTGAGTGCCCAAAGCAAATGCTGTTGTAACCAGAGCCATCTGAATCTGCTCACAGCAGGTCTGCCAAATAATGTTTTGTGCCTGTACTGGTACCCTCAGCCTTGCTACCACCAATGGAGCTGTGGTGATAGGACAACATAGACATGACCAAAAATGTTGAACCATTACAATATGTTGGTGGCATCTGGTTTTAGGTCCAGGTCGCATGTGCTCAGTCCACTAGGTTACTGTTAGCCCTTCTTACCTAATCATTTTAAATAGCCCCAAGCTACAATACATTTGTGTTTGACCTTTGAAAAACCTCTGTAGCAGGCAACTGGTTTTTGTTGGCTCCTTGAGTTGCTGTAAAAGATGGTTTTCTCTGTATATATTGTAATTACCTTACCTTTTATGTACAAAAGCTGGCAGGTTTTCTGAATAAATGGAAGATATTCCCACTTAGCTCTGCAATTTGTTTGTCAGCTACAAAAACATTATGTAATTATATGATAAAGAAATATTTCCAGTTCATGGCTGTGCAGAGCAGACCCTTAAGTTAAAAATAAACCTGTAGCGCTAACACAGTGCATGTAAACAGAAGTTGTTTATTACTATCCATTTTATTTATATCAGCCACAGGAATTGCAACATCAAAACACTGTTCACCATTTTGGATTTGGACGGGAATGCAGCAAGTTGCTGTCATTATGAGGATTTCGATTTAAGATCCCAGAACATTTAGGCTCAAACCCTAATTCACAGAAGCCTAAAGACACAGCTGACAACAGGAATGTGCCACTGCTGGCTTTTTTCTTGTGACTGTCTCCATATTTGTGCTTTTAAAAAGTGTAAGTGGAAAGATTTTGCTTCAGCAACACTCACGCAGGGCTGAGAATCTGTGAACCCCTTGGCCTTGGCAGTATTGCTCGGTCTGTGTATTCATTGGTGTGGGCAGGGGCGGATCCAAGCAGCAGCCAGGGACATTTTTTTCCATTCCCTGAATCAAGAAAGAACCCCCCCATCCTTTCCTCTCTGTCCTCTCCCCGCCACTGCACGCACCCTCCAGGGGAGGCATGGGGGGCACATGCCCTCCTGGATTTGTGTGTGGGGCAAGGGCGGGCTGCCCGCTGTGGGCTCAGGGCCAGGGGCTGCACCAGCCCCTTCCCAGTGAGGGGCAGGACCGGGGCTAGGAGCAGGGCAGGCTCAGCAAGGTGGCCAGGGGGGGGG
>NW_005842159.1:161395-172090 GCF_000455745.1 Alligator sinensis | reverse complement strand
GTGAGGCTGGCACAGCCCCTGGCCCCGAGCCTGCAGGAGACAGCCCACTATCACAGAAATCTGGTGGGGCACATGTCCCTCATGCCTCCCCCAGGGTTGTGCACAGTGGCAAGGAGCTGTGCCCCCTCCCCACTCTCCCACGCCCCCTGGATGAGCCACCTGCGGTTCCATCCCGCTCCTGACCCTGGGGTGCCATGCACCCCTCTGTCTGGGCAGCGCCTGCCGCTGCCCCAGCCCCTGCCCCACTTGCTCCCTCACCATGGGGGCCTCGATCTGCCCTCCCATGCCCCTCCCCCCACCCCCCCAACTTACCTGCAGGGTGGTGGCTGCCCAGCTGTGCTCCTGGTCACATACATGGCAGCACCTTTAATTGTGCTGATTCCCCTACCCACCCTCCACCTACCCACTGAATGGTGGAGGGGCCCTGCTTGCAGCTTGCTCCTCCGCAGGGAAGTGAAAGCTACGGTTTTAAACTTGACACCATTTTTGTTTCCACACCGCTGATTGGCTGAGGAGCCCTGGGGCCCTGGTGCTTGCAGCCCACGAGTGGGGAGACAAAAATGGTGGGTGGGATGGGAGGGGGGTGCAGCCACCCCTGCAGTATAGGTTGTCATCCCTGCACTCCCCTTTGTGAAATTCTGCATCTGCCCATGGGTGTGGGGGGCTTTTTGGGGGAAGGCAGCTACAGGAAAGGGGGGTGCAGGTTTGGAGGGGAAGTTGGGCAAGGGGGATGGAGATTTCCACTCAGGGTGAGGTGGTGCTGGTGGGCAAGGAGTTTGAGGAAGGGTGGGGGAGATTTCTTATACCTGGTTGGAAGGAGTGGTTGGGTTTGGCAAGAGGTTTGCCTGTGTGGGAGTTTGGGCAGGGAGTTAGTGACTGGAGAGAGAAGAGCTGGAATCCTTGGGGTTTGGTTGTTGTTCGGGGAGTCCTGTGTGGTTTGGTTTATTAGAAGCTGCTTTTGGATAGGGCAGGATAGAAATCTAATCACTAAAGAAATGAGCTCAGATTCCCTTTAGGGCAAGATCTGTAAAGAACACCATTAGGAACCTCTTGCATAACTCCATCTGTCTACGAGCTGTCGGCTAGCTCCATGCAACTCTCAGTCTGATTATAGTATACGTCTATACGTGCGTGCGTGAATGTGTGAGAGAGTGAGATAAAAGACCTTTAGAGTTCATTTGCATTTCCTAAGATCCATTTATGCTACCTTCATTCTATAAATAAATAAGTATATATCTGAAAAGTTATAAAAAACTGGCTATCACTGTCTCTTGCCCAGCTGTGGCTAGCTTTCCTTGTCAATCTTCATTATGTGAGAGGGTAGAAGCCTTACCCTCCTGAATAATCAGATGCAAATTAGTCAACAGAGGTGAAAATTCCAGTCTATGTGGAAAGAAAAGAATGCAACCATGAAATTAATTTTATTCACCATTACATGGTACTGAAATAGGAGTTTTGATGATGTGAAAATGAATTAATGGCACAACACAATGTAATCTAAGGTAAATGTCAGGAATGATCTATTAGTTTAATATTCATTAGTATATTTCCTCAAACTTGTCTTCTCATTTGTCCCTTTAAAACATTGTGACAGCTGGTCTGCAGTCCCCAAAGACAAGCAAGAAAAATACTTCTTACGTATATGATTATTGCTTATCATATTGAGGGAGAAAAAATAATACATAGCTTTTCTTCTCTTTGTCGACTTCAGTTTTCTGCAGCATTTGTTTTACTCTTCATCCCTTAAGCATCGGAAATGAATAATGCTTCATTTTCTAGAAAGGTACTCTTTCCATTTGTACTGTGGCCTTCATTGATGAGTCCTTTAACCTCCAGCAGTGTACAAAACACGAGGTTTGAAGGTCTGATCTGGCACTTTTTTGATTCCATGTCCATTGGATATTTTGGTCTCTGATTTACAGTTAACTGTACAATAAGACCCTTTGGTCAAAAATTAAACTGAACTTTTAAGAGTGTTCTCAGACAATGCATTTGAAGTTTATCTGATACTGTTTTTTCACTTTGTTTCTGATTCTGTAATTCTGTTCAGATGAATAAACCCTATATCTGTATTTATATTGTATGAATGAAGAATCCTGCCCTCTGAAGCAATTGTTAATGTCACGAGCAAGCAAAAGAGTAAAACTATTGGGTAATTCAAGAAAATGTTCTCTACATTCATTAGGGTTACCATATTTCCAGTTTCAAAAAAGAGGACATCTGTTGCATGGGGAGGAGGAGGGTATATGATTGTGGGGGGCAATGATATGCTTGTGCCCTGCCCCTGCCCATTCTGTTGCTCCTCACTCCCAGGCCACAGCCCCCCAGCCGTGCTGCTGCCCCTCACTCCCAACCTGCAGTACCCTTCCCCCTGGCCCATGCTGGTGCACTCCCAATCTGCAACCCGCTCCCTGGCGCTGCCTGTGCCCCACACTCCCAACCCATGATCTACCGCACCCCCCCCAAGGTATCCCTCACTCCCAACCCACAGTCCCTCCAGCCCTGCCAGGCCCCTCACTCCAACCTGCAGACCCCTGCTTCCCCCAGCCCTGCAGCATCACTCAGTTCTTCTGCCCCTGGCACACTGCCACCAACCCAGCCACATAGCTCCCTGCTACCCCTGAAGGGTCCTCTCCCCCTTCACCTACTTGAGGTGCAGGTGCCTCCCCCACCCCCTTGCTCTAATACAGCCCCAGCACCAGTAAGCACCTGCGTCGCTCATATACCCATCCCCCTCCACAGCCCCCTGACACGCACGGCCTAGCTCTCCAAACCCCACCCCCCACAGATTTACCTGCGTGCAGCTGCCAGGGCTACTCCCACCGCTCTACCTGGCTCCTTGCTGACCATGTGCATGTGTGCCCTGCCTCCACTTGCCCTCCCCCCACTTCCTCCAGCCCCAAGCAGTTCCTTACTGGGGCAAGCTGGGAAGTGCCAGGAAAAACTTGGATGCTGAGGAGAACAAAATCCTGGGCATTTGTTGATATTTTAAAAAACAACCTGGACGCAGATTGGAGGACCCAGAAAGAGGATATGTCTGGGGAAAACCCAGATATATGGTAACCTTTATTCAGATGTGTGTCTGTAACTGAATTTTAGAAAATATAACTTGCTTGAAACTTGTTAGAACATGAGTATTTATTACATTTTGCAGAGATGATGACACCGGAATATCTAGAAGATGGGCCTGTATCCCTGTGTAGAAAGAAAAGCATAAGAGAGATTAACAGCAGTTGTTACGCAGAGAGGTATATTTTGTAAGTGTGATACTTTGCCAAGATAACTGGCCCTGGCTTCAGGAGACAAAATGAGGAGTGAAGAGACAAAAATACAGAAACAGATGCTACAGCCCCAAAATGTTCATAACTTACCATCTTTGTTCCTGCTTACACCCTGCAGCAATAGTCCTGTGTTATTTTTAGCTCTCCCTGGTTTTGTTGCCAGCAACAGCATGAAACAGTCTCCTGAGAGGGCTCTACCCTCTCATACTCGCATCTCCTGGCTGACATCAGTGAAAAGTTGTACAAATATATCAGAAAGCAAAATATCACCAACTCTGTACTCAATGAACCAACGTGACATATCTAAAAATAACTTTTTTCCATTTAAATGTGTTCCTCAGCTTTGTGTAATTGTTACTTCTCTTGCTTTTAAAAGAGTACATTTAGAGGAAATGCAGGCTGGTGGTTTGAGCAGAGTTCTGGAAACCAATTTGACACTGACTTCCTGTCTGGTCTTAACCATGTTTGTGCCTCAGTTCACTTGTCTTGAAAATGGGGAAAGAGCTGTGCAGCTCATGATTGCAACATGGTATCATTTTGTACTTATTTGCAGGGGGGTTTTGTAAACTCAAATTTGTTTTATTTCTGTGAGTATTAAGTGTTCTTGGATATTAAACCATCTCAACTATGCGCAAGTATAATCTATTAGCAGTAAACTTTATTATAATGACATCTTTGCATCTATCTTTTATTGAAAGACTGAGGTAAAACATTCCTCTGGGCCTTTAGGTCACATGACAGTTTAATTTTGGCTTCATTTATATTTGATATCTACCTGCCCAAACTAATGCTGTGTATATGCACACGTGTGTGTGTGCGCACGCACACATGCATGGGCGCTTGTGTGTGTGTAAATTTTGTACATAAAATCAATGCTTATCAGATTCCAAATTGGGAAAATGAGAAATATTTTCCAGCTTCTCTATTAAACTTTGCAGTTTTTTTTCTTTTCATTTCTACTAAATGAAACATGATAACAAAATGTAGACATCCTTATTTCTGTGAGATAATAAGGAAAGGACCAATCCTTCAGACAAGTATCTACAGGACTCTTACCAGTGACTTGAGCCATTTTGCCCATGTATCATCTCACAGAGTATACAGCAGGGGTGGGCAAAATGCGGCCCGCCAGGCCATTCTATCTGGCCCACGGGGCCCCTAAAAAATTTAGAACATTAATATTAATCTGCCCTGAGCTGCCTGTCATGCAACCCTTGATGGCTTGCCGAAACTCAGTAAGTGGCCCTCTGTCCAAAATAATTGCCCGCCCATGGTATACACAGTGTAACATATCCTTGAGCTCATCTTTGCCACAAGGCCTCTATCCTAAATCATATTCTATACCCTGCAGAGAATGTGGATCCTATTTACATCCACTGCTGGGGGCATGGCATGGCATACCAGTCTTGACAGCAGTCCTCTCTCAGGGCCACATAGGAAGTTATACTCAGACAAGATTTATTTTATTCATGCATTTCTCAAATGTAGCAATTGCCATTCACAAAGACTACTAGTAGGTTGCTATGCCAATAGAAATTTTCTCCTGTTATTTTCCTTGACCAGTAGGAGAAGACAGCTGTCAGGCTGAGAGAAGACTCTATTTTCCCTTACCCCAACTTCTCTCTGTCTGTTTAATTCGGAGAACAATTTCCTGCTAGTGAACTTTATCACATGTGAACCAGAGGGCGGACAGGTTGTGGTTTTTAATAGCTATTTTCCCCATTACGTGAATGCTCACTGTCCCGTGAGAGAGCAATATAAACAGGGTATATTATGAGAAGTTTCTTTATCCAAGGAGGTTTGTGCTCTAAATTCATCGTAAAATTGCACCTAAATGATAAAGCAGATGAGAGATGTTGTGCTGGGGAAATGACCCTGTAATTCCAGCTTGTCGGAGTTAAAATCCAATGGACTAAAATTATAGTTAGAAGAAATTGACTATCAGATGTGATCAATTCCATTAAATAGACTGTCATCGGAGTACGAGATGTTTCAGTCAGATACAAGTGCAGCTGCTACTGCTTTTGGTGGCCAGAAACAGATAACAGCTGGTGGAAGGCCTGTGGTGATTCTGTTTCATTGCCTCTTTTCCCTCCTTTTTCAGGCACAACATGTTTGATTGCATTGCTGTCAGATAAAGAATTAACAGTGGCCAATGTTGGTGATTCCCGAGGCGTCTTGTGCGATAAAGATGGGAATGCTATCCCCTTGTCACACGATCACAAGCCCTACCAGCTGAAGGAGAGGAAGAGAATTAAAAGAGCTGGTAAGCTTATAAGCTTATCTTTTTTGGTATAAAAAATGCATTCTACTATACTTGACTCTGTAATTAGTATAAAATTATTTTTCCACCTAAGGTGCAGAAAGGTCCCAGATTGAGTATTTTGAGAATAATATCTTCACAGTACATAATGCTTTTCAACCCTAGGTCTCAAAGAGCATGTGAAACAAAGGCACAGAAATTAAGACCATGGTTATATAATAAATCAGATCTATACATGCCAGCAGGAGTGGGCTCGTGTATGCTTAGCTGTTTCAAGCGGGCTGCTGCCTCCTAAACTGGAAGCAGAGTAGCCACATTGCTAGTGAGTTAACTGGCCGTGTCACTCGGCAGTGCTAATTGCCCCTCTTCCCTGTGCGCCCCCCCCAAAGCCTCATGTGGATGCAGCTACACTGCCTCCAGTTTAAGAGCCTGGCTGCCTGGAGCAGCTCAGCATGCTTGAGGGTGCCACTACCAGGTGCCACACAGTAAGTTTCCCACATAGATATACCTTGCCTCAGCTGAACCTATCATCAAGGGTGCTAGCTGGATTTGTGCTTTTAGTACATAGCATTCTTGCTCAAAACCTCTAGCCTTGTCTAGTCTCTTAAGTACCCTTCAAAGCCAACCCAGGTGTGGCTTCTAGAGTGGGATAAGTCTCTGACATCTTTATCTCTGAGACCCCTGGTCTTTCAGTGCCTGACCCTCCCTGGATACTAATTGCCCTCCCCCAGGGTTTTACCTTCCAGTTCAGCTTCTCTTCAAAGGGTAAGTGGTGCACCCTGAAGTCCTCAGCAGCAAAACAGACAGCTCCTTTTCAACAAAAGGCCTTTACTTGGCAACTAGCACAGCAAGCCAAAGTCATTGTATCCCCCTCTAAAGGATTAAGCAGTTCCTGTATCCTTAACCCAACCCACACAGCCCTGAGCACCCCAGAGCTGTCTCTCTCCAAGTCTCTCTCTGGACCCTCCTTTTCAGGCTCTTCTCTCCATTGTTTCATGCTAATTTCCCTGACACCCTCTTTCCCTTGACACATCTGGGCAGTAGGGCATCCAGGGAACAAGGCCATTCAGGGTGCAAACACACGTGCCAGCTTTCTGACAGTTAAGCTGACTTAACTTTTTTAAGTTATCTTAACTGTTAGAGTGTATGCACATATGTGGAGCAGAGTTGACTTAAATGAGGCGTAATATAATATGCCTCCAAGGTGTATTAACTTGGGTTGCATTAGTTAAGTCAACTTAGCTCACAAGATGACTGACTATACGTCAAGGAGCTTTACATTTGTATGCTCTGACGTGGCTAAACTTGTCAATTTAGTTAAGTCACCTTGTTTTAAGTCGATGTATACATGCATATCCATCCCTTATTCTTTGTTGCTGGAAGTGTATCTTGTGTACCCTAGCACAGAGGCAGCTCTGGGTCCTAGTTAAGGACCCTCCTCCACTCCATCCTGACCCCAGGACAAGCTAGTGGGGGGGAAACTGAGGCATGCAACATTATAAAAAGAAAACACATTTAAACCAGAAATATTACAACAAAACCATAGTCTGTCACAGGCATACATTTTTTTATGGTAGATAAGTAGTTTGGGGCCAAGAGCTTAGCCAGGTTCCTAAGAATTGGACACACATGCATAATGAGATGCCCAATTATCAAATGTAATGCCCATAAAGAGTTTTAGTAGGGACATAAAAGCTCATGCTTCAATTGTTTAAATCACTGTACGGATTAAAATTCAGGTGAGGCCTTCATGGGATCAGATTGGCTCATGTCAGCCTGTTGATTTGAACCATCAGAGACAGGATACCAGACTGGGTAATACCTCTACTCCTATTTAAACAACAGTTCATGAGGACAAGCACATATGTTGTTAGTGCACCAGTGTATAGACAAATTGCAAACAAGTGCCTTCTCTGTAGGGTTGTGTGAAATTTCAGCAGCCGTTTCATTTTGGAGGTGTTTCAGGCTGTTTCGGCACCTGAAACACCAAATCCAAATCAAAATGGAAGGCTCCAAAACGAAACAAGGCATCCGAAATGTTTTAGAAATGCTTCAGAAAATTTCGAAGTTCTGAAGCTAAGCTGAGCTGAGCTTGCAGGAAAACAACTGTACGCTGCTGCCCTGCCACGTGACTCGGCTCCACGGGGATCAGAGATCCGCGCCGGGGGTCTCGTCACTGCTGCTGCCTACCCCGTGCTGCCCTGGCTCTGCAGGGAGCAGAGCTCTGCACCAGGGTTTCCTCGCCTGCATGAAGAGGGTTTCCTCACCTGCATGGAGTGGCCCTCCCCTGGATGAGACACCCACGGCCCCATCCTGCTCCCCACTGGGGCCCCAAGCCCCGCTCAGCTGGGCAGTAGGGCTGTGCAAAGCTTGCAGCCCATTGGAAACAGATTCGGAGGAGATTTGGCTGAAACGAAATAGGAAGGTAATCCGAAACATCGAAACGAATGACTGTCCTCCGAAACGGCCAGATCCAAAACTGAATTGAAACACAACCATTTCACACAGCCCTACTTCTTAGTCCCTATTGTCCACTAATGTTTTGTGTGTTGTAGAGCTTCGCAGTCCTCCTAGATGATAGTTTTCTGCCCATAACAGAAGCTGGCATCTGAGCCCTTCCAGGCTATTAGGGGTGCACCCACACACCCCTTCCTCCCACAGATTTACTGGCTGGAGGCTGCTTTCCAAGCTACATGGCTGCATTCCTAGCCATGTACATGCTGCAGCTCCGTGCATGCATGAGGCATTTATCAGCGACATTATCGGCTACACCAGCCAAAAAAAAGCAAATTGACAATAATGTCAATTTTCCTTTTATTGGTGCCAATCCAATATGTACTGATATCGGTGCACCCCTACAGGCTATATCTACATAATGCAAGGCAGTAATACCTGATCTCATTCTGCACATGCTAGCTCTGAAACCAAAAGAAGTGCAGCTGTAGTAGCAGTGTCCTGCCAAGACCTACTTCTCAGCAGAATTTATTAACCTAAGTAAGCTGTCTTAGGTTACCTCTGCATTATACCTCTAGCACTGCATTACACCATAGGGCCCTGCTACATGATCAAATTAAAGCTAGATAGAAACCAACTATATAATTGTTACACATTTTCAAGCACTGACTTTATAGTTGGTTGGCTCTTTTTATAGCTGGATAGTCATTTTTATCATGTGATAATTACTTTGCATGAGTGGTTGGTCTAAATTTATTGCTCAATTAAGCAGTTAATTGTGTGATATATGTAACGTGTAGCAGGACCATAGAAACATGCCCTGTGTTCTAGTTTCTCTAGCTGTAAAATGGAAATAACAATGTTTGTTCTTCATTCTAATGCTCTTAGAAAACTATGGGTGAAAACTGCTATAAAGGCTAAGCAGTCTCACCAGGATGTGGAACTCAGGCCTTTTGAAATCCTTGTCTCCTCACTCGATAGAAAGTACCTACTGTCTTTCCCCTATAAAATGGAATTTTAGAATAACTGCTGGTAGAGGTGTGATTGTAATCTTTCCCTCATATTCCTGATTTTTCTCTTTGCATCAGGTATCTGTACTCCCCATCTTTCATGTTAAGATGGTAGGTCTTAGTTGTAATTTGTAGTTTGGTTGCATAGTGATGCAGCACTATGTAAGAGAACACAGAATATCCTCCTCTCCTTCTGCTTTTATTTTCCAGCACAGCCTGTCTGCAGCTTAGGCCTTGAGTGAGGGACCAAGTTAGTATCAGAGTCATTTTAAACAACAAATTACAGCGAAAGCAGAAGCAATATCTGGTATCACATGCAGGATCCTTTCTCAGCATCTCATCTCCTGAAAAATATCTTGCCAGTAATATGCGTGAAGATACTGTGAAGCTCCAAATGGCAGAGCCAGACCATGTAGTAGACTTCTCTCATGTAATCAAAAGCTGGCTGAATTTCAGTGAAGCCCACAGAAGCTACTCTGACCATGATCAGTCATGAGGAAGGCCTTTCTGATGTATTCTCCTTAAATTGTGGGAGTTCCTATCATCCTCTGAAATTGTTACTATAACTATTTTTATTAAACCATAGACTTTTCTTCTGGACTCTGCACAAGCTTGCATGGGGTAGATGCCAGAGACAGATTTTAATGATCTTAAAACTAACCCTTTTGTGTGAAGGTCAACCCTGATAATTCCCTATTCCTGTGGGTTTTTTCAACCAGGTTGTCTCTTCGGGCTTCTCTGTAGGAGCAAGTTTACCAATATATTAATATTATATCTCCCAAAGTGCAGACACTTAAAATAAGTGGGTTTCTTTTCGTGATTTTACACTGCTTTCAAAGCATACGAGCAATGTGACTCTTCCCTAGGCAACACAGTTTCCCAGGAGGCAGATACAAGGATATAAGGAGAGGAAATAGGGAATTCTTGATCTTTCTTTTCTGTGTGAAGGTTAGCTTGTACATGAGATCTGGAGCTTCAAGATTATCTTCCTGTAAAGTAGCTTCCACCTTACGCTTTCAAGTATCTAATGGTATCTTACAAGGAATCTGTACAAAATATTCACCTGAAGAAACAAGTCTTGCTAAATTTCCTTTTAAAAAAAAGTGGATTTAGAGTGGGTGTTTCCCTGTAATCCTGTGAGGCCATGTAAACAGCATAGCATCTTTAGACATTAGGCATTGAACTTTCATGTACGTGCATGTGTGTGTGTGCACGTGCATGCGTGCATTTATTTTTTAAACTTCAGGTCTCAATGAAAAATGAATGTTCCCTCTCCTTCCCCCTAAACAAAATTGTCCGTGCTCAGCTAACAGTGTAATGAGTTTTCCTTTGTATTGTACATGACCTCATTTTTGTTATCATGATGGATTATATGATCCTTCCATTTTTATAATGTAGATAACAGCTGGCAGAAACAGGTTCTAATGCATACTTTAGCCCAGAGGTAGGCAACATTTTTTGGCCAGATTGCCGAAAAAACCACAATGTCTACCTTGTAAGGTGCCGGAGTGCCGGCACGCCACAAAAACAAAACCGGGGTGGAGGGGGTACATGGCAGGATGCACTGCATATTTAATACTATTAATAATCATTGATGTTGCTTTTTTTATTTTATTTTTTTTTTTTTTTTACAGTAAATAGAGAGCTGGTGTCAGGTGGGGAGTGGGGGCTGCCCCAGGGCTCCGCT
>NW_005842159.1:142084-161164 GCF_000455745.1 Alligator sinensis | reverse complement strand
TGGGCCGGGGGGGAGCCTGCGGCCCAGCGGCTCTGTGCAGTGCCTGCCCCAGCCCTGGCCCCTTGAGGGCAGCTGTGGGTGGGCAAGGCCAGGACCTGGGCAGGCTGAGGCAGCCGCGGTGGCTGTTCCCAGGCTCCAGGGGGCTCCCGCGGCCAGGCCTCTGCACTGGGCGCAGCTCTGCCCTGCCTGCACTGTGCCCAGTGTGCAGGGAGGTCGATCCCGGAGACGGAAGCCCCCGAGCCCAGCATCCTGCTCCAGCCAGGCAGCATCCCCACATGTGCAGGGTGGCTGCGGCCCATCCCTGAGGAGCTGCACGAGCTCCCCACGTCCTACCACGGGTGCCACTGGGCACCCCCGCCTGCCCGCCCACCACAGCTTGAGCCTGCAGAGCCCCAGGGCAGCCCCCACTTACCACCCAGCCCCACCTTCCTAAGGGCCCAGCTGGGCTGGCTTGCCTGCGGTGCCTCCCCCTACGCCACCCAGACCCTGTCCTGACTGCCCAGCCCCAGCACTCAGCACCTCAGTGCTGCCCTGGGTGGGACAGGGCATCTGCCTGCCTGGGCAGCTCCCTCCAGGGGCCAGCTGGGCTGGAGGGTGCAGCCTGGGAGCAAGGGACGCGGGCAGTAGAGCACAAACAGCATCCCTGCCTGCGTTCTTCCGGCTCCACCCTGGGCCCTGCCACGGCACTGGGACTTGTGGCTGCACAGGAGAGCCCGGAGCAGCAACTTTAAAAAAACCCCCAAAAAACCCAAATTTCTTTGCATGCCTCCTGGCGTGCCAGGAAAAATGTCTCCGTGTGCCACTAATGGCACGCGTGCTGGGGGTTGCCGACCCCTGCCTTAGCCAGACACTTTTACATAGTATTACACAGTTCTTGAGATTTTTAATATGTACAATCAATGTAACCTTGAGGCAGAGTAGTAACATGGTTGTTATCACTCTTTTTCTGTCACCTGATCATGAGGCTGTAACGCTAAGTCACTTAAAACAGTCATATTAACCTTGAACAGCAGGGTGCTGCAGGGTGCCAGGTAATATTAGCACTGTTAGGTGTGCAAACATGAATCACAATATAAACCTAGTTTTTTTAATAGGAATCCATAGTGTTAATAATATCCTGGACTATTGTCGCATTTTTTAGTTCTTTGCAACAGAAGAATTGCTCTATCATTTTTCTGTTGTCAAAAAAAAAAGTGAGAACTAAGAGCTGGCATTTTCCAAGGGATGACTCGAGTCTAAAAAGGTTGAGAACCACTTAGCTAGGCATTTTCTTCCTTATCAAATGGAATCGCAGAGATGCAAAAGCCACGTCATCTTGTTGCATTCCATTTTTCATCATTGCATTTCATCGCCGAGTGGCAATGTCACAGCCTGCACCCCATTTGTGGTACAGTTATGCAACTGCATAAGTGTTTTGCAGGATGAAAGTTTGCTTAAAGTTAAGTCCCCATTTCTGTAACTGAGAAGATATCCTTCAGAACGCAAGTCCAGTATCAACCAAGGCAGTGATGGCTTGCATGCTGTGGCAGACAGCCTAAAACCATGGCTCAGGGGAGACCTGCCTGGTGCATTTCAATGAGGTGTTAATAGTGAATTAATATCAACTGTTCTGTCACTTCTGGCTGCAGTGGTAGATTTTCATGGGGACTAACAGTGATGGTTGATTGTTGTAAGGGTGGTGGGGTGGGAAAAGAATTCAACTCCACCCCCTTCCTTATCACAGCCAGAAGTGAGAAGGAGATTTGTGGTGCCTCAAATCTCAACTGATTCCCAAAATAATCTTCCCCTGGCTTTCTGGGTATAAAAAGTCCCTGGCAACCTGACCTCCCACTTTCTCCTGATAGCCATGAAGTTAATTGCTTTGTACAAAAACCTGCTACACATTGAAAGCACAGACTTTGGAGATGTCCTGAAATAAAACAAGTGTAACACTGAAATAAAGAGCACAAGATCAGCCTCGGGAAAGACTAGGGCCTCTGGGATGCCATGTAAATCTGTGCTGTGTGGCAGACACCTGAGATCTAATGTGTAGCATAAGACATGGGGCCTTGGCCATAACTTTCAGGCAGAACAACAAAATTCTGCATTATCTTCCTCCTTTCACATCCCTGATTGCCATGCGTCTGCCCTTCATGGCAGCAGAGCAAAAGGAGGAATTCAGACATTCTCGTCTGCCGCAAGAGATCTCTGTGGTTTTGTCCTTTCCACATGTGTGCGTGGGAGGGAGAGAAACTCGGACTGCCATACTAGAAAGCTGTTTGCTCTGCATCACACATTAAATAGTATCTGATATGGGTCAAATGTGAAGTATCATATTAAGCATCTGCCTGAAAGAACCTGTTAGGCTTCTGAAGAGTCAAATCCCATCCCAGAGCTACAATGATCATCACTGATATAAATATACGGGTTTATCCAGGTCTGATTGTCCTGGGCTTTGACTTGCATTAAAGCAGGCGTAGGACAGGCAGCCTGGGTTAATACTTAAATTAACCCTCCTCCCAGCCCCCCTCCAATGTCATGGGTGGGGGGAAGGAATGTTATCTTAGATATTTCAAAGTTACTCGAAGTGGGATAATGGGCTTGTACTTCTGTAGGATCCCAGAATAAAAGGCTTTGTCCCAGGAGATATCTGGCATCTGTTTTTAGCCTAAGTTGCTTGTCTCTAGTGGGTTATGGAATAGAGAAAATCCCACACAACTTACTGATTCATTTTGATGCACTGGCTGGGGGAGTAGTTAGTTGATTGCACAATTTCACAATGATTGCACACTTAATTCATACAACACAATTTTATTTTAAAATTCTTTGCTACGCATATAACACTGCTTAGCTTTAAGAAATACCACAAACATTAAGAACACAATAACTACATATATCAAAAACAATGCTCCAAATGCACTTCTTTAAAACAATTACAATTCAAAGTTAAATTTGAATCAATACTATTATTTTCATAATATACTTACAATCCTAGAATTCCGAGAAGCCAAACACTTAAATATGGTTTCATTCCTCAGTAGTACAATTTAATGGTTTGGCCTCAGTAGTACAGTTCAATGGGCTTGCCTCAGCAATACAATTCAATGGGCTGGCCTCAATACTGATAGGACTAAGTCCCCTTCCTTCAGTCCCTTTCGGGTGCTCTGCAGCTTCAGCGTGAACTAAGAGATTCGTGTTCACGGAGAGGGTGGTTCAGGTGATCAGTCTGATCCGGCCTACACTTGCAATTCTTCCTTCGATATTCTGCAAGTGAGGTTACCTCCAAATTGGGACAGTAGGTTACAGTTTTTATTGAGTGAGTTGCCGTCTTGGGCCCCTTCTACCCAAACCTGTCCTACTCCCAAATTTGGGCTCAGATCTTACTTAACAGATTCTTTTGCTCAGTAATTAGTTTCTTTTGTTGATCATTTTAATTACTTTGAGGAATTTCCTTTCTTTCCAATCTTTTAAAAGGCTCCTAGGGTTTGATTTCTCGGAATGTGGGATGTTTGCTTACGGGTCATTTTTATGTTAACTTTGTTAAAGGCTAATGGGCAACTATTATAAGCATTCAAATATTACATTCAATATGACATTACTCACCTTGAACATCATGATACTGAGTTTTCCAAAGATCAAAATTCTGTGCTGTTGCCAAAAGCCTTACTTAAATTAATGACTCTCTGTCCCTGATGATAGCTAGAAATGCAGGCTGTTTGTGGGGTGTTTTGAATGAGAATTTTGAAGTGATCACTTTTAAAAAAAAGAAAACCTTGCTAGTAATGATATATACTGTATGATCTATCCAATCCTGTACAACATACTATGCCATGGAAATATTTCAGTCATTGCTTGACAAAGGCAGCAAAAACTCATTTTGTGTATGTAAGCGCTGGCTGTAAAACTGAAATAAGCAGGTCCGGTAAATCGCTTGCATTAGGTGTCTCCACAGTAGGTGGGATAGAAGAGATAGGCACTGCTCTGCTTCCATTATGGATGTATGGAGTGGTCCAAAATGGACTCTTTATTGCAGTCGGTTTTTCCCACCATCCCAGCACATACAGCATGACATTCTGAATTTAATTTCTTTTGTGGTTATGTTTTTAAAAGTGTTTCCTTGTTGTGGTTTTGCTCATGCAAAATAGATGCACTGGCCAAATGTATATTTTGAATGGCCTCTTGGTTGAATATCAACTGTAAAGGTGGTCAGGGTTTACTTGACTGTGTATTTGAAGGGGAATTTTAGGTACAATTTGACCATGGAGCAGAACTGTGCACTTCATAATATTAAACAGAGATTACAGACAGTGAAATTCATTCACAGATGTCTGAGATTTCTGAATAGAATAGCCCAGTGCACCTATTCATGTCTCAGATACTCGTATAAAAAAAAGTTTTGCTTGTAGTGATGTTCAGTACATTCAAATTGATTTTCAGTACATTCATTTTCAGGCTTTAACCAAGAATTATCTAATCATTAAATACAGTGCAGTTTCAGACAGAAGCAGATGTAGTTCAAAGATTAGGTCATCCAACTGGGAACAGAAATACTCCATGGGCACCTATACACGTGCCTGACCCCTGCTCTGACACATTCTAATTAGAACACATTGGGAGTAGACTCAATTAACTGAGTTGGCTGTAGCATGTTAATTAGCATGCTCTAGCAGCCTTTGCTTTATGTGTATTCAGCCTCCCCTCTCTTCAAATGATGGCAGGGATGCTTCAACTAAAGCTCATCGAATGCGCTTTAAAGCACCCCCACTACCATTTTGAAGTGCAGGACACTGAATATCCGAGAGGTTGCTGGCACTTTAATTAAAGCTGCTTCCTAGAGCCAATCTAATTAAAGCGCCATCTCGCCCACCCCAGAGCAGGTGTAAAGATGCCCCATGTGACACAGAAGACCAAGCACGCAAGCCTGAGTAATCACAAATAATAATATTTATGGCAAATTCATAACTTAACATTTACTTGCACAGCAAAATCTCTTCTGATCATTTCAAATAAATTTATATTACACACGCACTTTAGTACACAATTTGTAGATAGGAAAAAAAATCGAAATTTGCAAGATTTTTGCTATTTTCTTTCCATTCATCTGGAAACCACGGTGAAGACAAACTGTCTGTATTTGACTGATTTAAAATTGTTTTCTTGTCTAAAACATTTTCATACCTCTAATACTCATTTTTTATCATTTCATGATTGTGAACCCACTGCAAATTGTAATACTTAAATATATCGTATTCAGCTTGAAGAGTCCTTAGCACTGAGTATAGCACTGCCTTTGTACCAGGCGATCAACTCTAATACTAGTATGCTGTGTGCTGAAGAAGAAGTCTCTGATTGTTGTTTTTGCAGAGGTTTTTTGGTCAATTCTTATTATTCATCCAAGACATCTTGATTGAGTTAGCTATAAATGCTGTGTACATGTTCTTTCCTTGCTTCATGCCCCAGAGTGAGATTTTAGTCTTGCTGCACTGCACGTTCAGTATTGTTTTCCCTTCATAGATCTTCCCAAATGAAACAGAGAAACCTGTTTTTGAATTGTACAGAAGAAAAGCTTTACTAAAACAAGGCTATAGTCTTTTAGTGTATTGTCATAGCACTGGCATAAGGTTTACTGCAAGATAAATTGCCTAACACAAGGGAGACTTATCTCTGAGCTCAGCAGTTTGTCAGTCTCTTTGGGGAAGTAAAAACACAAAGCTGTGCTTGAAAGACTGGCCAGTTGTGATTTTCTTTCAAGCATTCCCCTAGTTTGGACAAACGTGCAAACACAATCCAGTGCCTCACTGCAGTACTTTGATGTATACCTTTCTTCAGGTATCTCCACCTCTTTGACATATGTATTATTTATGCTTAGGAATATCTCATAATGAGTATTAGAGTTGATTTGGCAGAAGAGAAGAAGTTTAACAGAGTTTGTGTTTCTTTTCAGGTGGCTTCATCAGCTTCAATGGCTCCTGGCGTGTTCAGGGGATCCTGGCCATGTCCCGCTCCTTAGGAGATTATCCTCTAAAAAATCTCAATGTTGTTATCCCTGATCCAGATATCCTGACCTTTGATTTGGACAAGCTACAGCCAGAGTTCATGATCTTGGCATCTGATGGCCTGTGGGATGCATTCAGCAATGAAGAAGCTGTCCGATTCATCAAGGAACGCTTGGATGAACCCCATTTCGGTGCCAAGAGTATAGTTCTACAGTCATTTTACAGAGGATGTCCTGATAACATAACAGTTATGGTGGTGAAGTTCAGGAATAGCAGCAAAACAGAAGAACAGTGAACTCCCAACAGTTCTTTGCTTCTTCTCTGATAAACTTAAAACAAACTCTTACATTTTAATGTAGTAGAAAGTTCTAGTAATTATCATTAGGATTTTATGCAGAAGGGATAGAAAAGACCCTTCTGGTCTCTGTTCTTTGCTGAACAGAAGGAGCAATACAGCAGATATGTTTTGAATTATATGAATTAAGTTTTTCACATCTTCCTGCTTCCCATGACCTGTTGCTTCTGAGAAATGAATTTTAATCTTCTATTTCAAGGGTTAAAAATTCCTGCTTAGGTTTTGTCAAATACAAATCATTTCTTAACTTTAATTTTAATAGCTGAAGCTGCATTCAGATTTGCACTGTGAGGGCAGGCAGTGCTGCTTCTGCTCCAATAGCGATAGGAATTACACTGCTTTTCACCCATAGATGTAACTGCCTTCAGTGTCATTCTCTCTAGTGCTTCCAGTCTCTGTTTTTCTAACCTGCAGCGATGGTAGAGCGTTAGATTGGAGAGGATTTCTAATTAGTAGTCTGTCTTTCATATGAAGAAGAAAAAAAGAGCCAAATATGAGCCTGTCAGCACAGAACAGGCCCACCCTGCTCATTTTTTCCATAGTTAAATATACCCTTTCTATCACATGACTAGGAACAAGCTATTGAACTTCTTGCACCCACATGTTTATTCGGGCTGTGGATGACTTTAATAACACTTCATCTATGTCATCCTGGATTCACACCAGCAGATGTTAAACTCCATCAAACTACTCTGTGGACTAATGCCTTCACTATTCAGGAAACTAGCTCTTTCATTGTAGAAGAATGCCAAACGCCCCTGGCTTCTGTTTGGTTTTTTTTTACTATTTTTCATAAGTCAGAAGAGAAAATAAGGCAAGATGATTTCAGTATAGCTTAAGATGGGAATATCTTTAGTCAATGTTGGGAAAACCAGGGAAGGCAGTGTTTCATGGCATTGGGTGAAGTATGCTCTTGCTGCAAACAATTTTTCAGTAATATCCATCAGTTCAAAATCCATCAAGGAGGCTTATATGTGACTTAGTGTTCAACCTCATATGCTGTAGCTGTACCGTAAATTATTGGGGCTAGGAGAGAAACATTCTCTAAATGGGAATTTTTTCCTATGTCTGATTTCAAAATGAAATTGTAAATTGGAATCTAGCTAATGTAAACTTCATTATAGGTAATGACCTTCCAAATCTGATCTAGATCTGCTAATTTTTATGTATTATCTGATTGCTTCATCATCCAGTAATCTGGAGGCAGTAGTAGCGAAGAGAGTATTGGTAGTGTATGACAGTACACCAGAGCTGGAGCCTGAACTAGCGATTGGTCTGTGTGTATTAAAGACTTTTGGTGGGGCAGGGGACAAGGGGGCAGAGGAGAAACTATACCTGCTTGGCTGGGTTACCTGTAAGTGTGATTTTACACTGCATTGTATTAAGATATGATATGGGGACTCCTTTCACCAATTACTTCATTCTGGGCAAGCCCCTGAGATTTCTTCTCTGCAGGACATGACAAGGTGTGCTCAGCATTTGGTGTCCAGAGCTTAGTCAGTGACATTATTATGTTAATTAATATCTTTGTTTCTTTGGCAAAAGTATAGGTCTACTTAGTCTGCAAGTTCTCTTGGTCTCACCATTATCCACAGACAGAGGAGAGCAGACTCTGAGTAAGTGCCTTACTTGTCCCTGAGACAGTAGCTCTGTTGTGGGTTCTGTTGAGCAGGTTTCGGTCAGTAACACCAGAACATAACTGTTTTTTTGCTGTACCTCTAAAAGAATAGCTGCCAAGTTCCTTTCATTTCTTCCCCTAAATGATCCCTTTCTTAAAACCTTAGAATTTAAGACCCAAAAGAATCTAATTAATCTAATACCATCAAGTATATAAAGGCAGATTTCAGTTGTTGACGACCAATCCTGTTCTGGGCCAGTCCCCTTAAACTGTTCAGCTGGTTAACCTGCAAGTTTTTTTTTGTCCTAAACATGCTGTGACCTTCCAGGTCAGCCCTCTTCCTTCTGCCTTGAAACTGCCAAAACAGGGCTTGGTTGAAGGCTGGTTATCTAGCACACTTGGAACAGGTAAATCCACTTTCTTACTGTACCATTTGTGCTGGCAGTAATTGTCCCCACTCCAGGACTCCCACGTTCTCTATTCCATCTGGCTACTTACTCAGACTGTCCAGCACAGGTGTTGTGTACCAATATAAACCAGTTAGGATTTATGATTTCTAAGTTCAGTCTAGTTTGCACAATAGGTACACGTACTTTCTAGCAGCTTTCTTCCACCTGGAACACCAGATTTTCTTTGTAATTAATAGGAAATGTGCAGTACAACCATTGGAAAAGTGTGCATCCAGCTTCATGTATTATATTGGGACCTCGTCCAGATGGTTATTTCACTGAAAGATTTAATTACAACATCTAACTATTCTGTAAAGAAAAAAAATAGTTTAATTCAGTGGATTGTTAATTGTAGCTTTACAGTCAGGTTGAGGTGTGGTAAGTGACTGCAGTAAAATCCAGTTAAATTTCTCTTAAAGGTTTTCCAGGCTAGAACACTGTGAAATGATGCAAGAGTGGTGTTGGGGTTTCACAACGGTGATTTTTTTAGTGTGGAAACCTCTACATTGGTAGAGCAGCAGTTTGCAAACTATAGCTCAGGGAGCGTTTGCTGGTCACAGGGTGCTGCCTTTGCTTTCCCTTTTACAGCTGCTGTGACAGGCATAACGCTCGTCCTTGTAAGAAACGGTCTGGCTGCTTGTAGAAACAGCTGTTTTGGGAGAAGTGTGTCATATCTAGAGGTTTGCTAAAGGACAACTGTAGGGAAAACTGGATTTTCTCAGCCTATAACTACACTTCTGTGGTAACAAATCTGCATACTGAAGACTAGAGGGGAAGTCTTTCACATGCATATTTAGAGAGCTGGGACTGGGACCCAGACTTGTTACATATTGTTTTTTATCACTTGCGGTAGAGTAAATTGCTTATAGTTGGTATGAAGCCCCACTTTATAGATGGACCAGTAGAGGGCAATAAAACTCAAGCAAATTACCTCAAAGCCAAGCTCTACAGGAGTGCAGCTGCCTGCTCTGCAGTGCCCAGAGCTGTGTTCAGAGCCCAGGGAAAGGAAACTTACTGTACATGCACAAATGCACCGAGTACCAGAGTTTGCCATAGGGAAGTTGTGGGGTGGTGAGTGGGAGGCAAGTAGGAGAATCCGCCAGACCAACCAACTTGCTCTAGCAATGGGCCAAACTTTGAGAAGCCTCCTAGTGGCGTGCAGGACAGCTTTGCAGGTGGTAGCCACATGGATCCTCACTTTCAGCTAAAACTCTAACCTATCCTCACAGATAGGCTCCTAGTGCAATCAGTGGGGCCCAAGGTATATATTACAGTAGTTTCCTGTCTCCTTCAAGGGACTGTTCCCAGTAAGGTGAAAGCCATCTGCTTATTGAAAGTGTATGTTCTCCTTTAGCACATGTGGAAGAAGCAGCCATTTTAATGATGACATTCTCCCTAGTGCAGAAGGCCAGTGCAAGCCCACAGCACAGAAGTGAATCGCATGCTAGGGAGGAAGTGGATCGGTGTCCACTGACTGTGCTTCTTGCACACATGTATCCAGGGCTCACTATGAGAACCCCCAGGGAATTAATTCAGCTGCCAAAAAAAGGGGTTTGAGGAACTGTTTTGCATCAAGGGCGGAGTCATTATTTTGTTCTGCATCCCTGTGCCCCGGTGTGCTTTTTTCTAGCATCAGTGAATGCACTTGAAGCAACGTAACTTAACGTTTGGTATTTGTGCAACTTGTTCAGGCCACTGTGGTCATGCATGGAAAAATACAGGTTTTGCAGCTAGTCTCAGGGGCAGCAGCATCTGCTGCTTCATTTTGTACATCATCTCTTTTTTTTGTAACATGCAGTGTTGATACGCTAGATATGCTTATTCCACTTCACTGCAGGGGGATGGACTGGCTGAGATCTTGTGGTCCTTTCCAGCCCCACATGTCTACAGCTAAGCACAAAAGTTAAAATGAGAAGTCCCTGGGAATTAAAATGCTAGGGAAGAGAAACGACTTACAAAAAGCATTAAAAGGGAGGGATGGTCCAACTCCTTTGGACACCAATGAATGATTGGCTGTTGATTTCAGCAGAGATGAGATTAGTCCTAGAAGCAGTTAGGTTATTGTTTATATACTGATTATATCTGTTGTTATGGGACCCTAGTAGTGATAGATTTGAGATTCAGTGTTCAATCTATAGCAAAGCAAAACAATGATGTTGTTGAATCAGAAGTTAGTTGTGCTTCTCTTTCGATGAATTGAGCCAGCTTGAAGGTAATAATGGGTTTGCTAAATCACTGCTAACTCTGCATTATAGAAGTACAAGGGTTGCCTTGTGTTTCTGCCCTTTGCACTGAACCTAACACCTCTGCACTGAACTTTAAGAGGATCTTGGTGGTATTCCTGGTACTTATTTTACATGGAGAGGAGAAAACATTTGGGTATATACCCATGTAGTTCTTTCAGTCATCCTTTTTCTGAAATACCAGGTAAGACTGTTTGCAAAATCAGGACCTTTAAAACATGTTTTGGACAATGAGGGGGCTGGGCTGGGCTGGGTTCTATTAAAGCTACAGGCGAATTCAGCTATTAAATATTATTGCTGGCTTGAGGTTTAGCAACTAGTAGTTGGGCAGCTGTCTTAGGTGTTGTTAATAAATAATTACCTTTCCAAATCTCAGGACTTGTATCTATATTAGGATATTAAATTCTGAATTAAGCATATGGATTTGTATTTGGAATTAGTAAATTTTATTTATCTGGCACTGAAAGGCTTAAGTTCTGCAGCTGTTTCAAATACAGCTATTTTCAGTAAAGTTAGTATTGAATGCTGAAGTTTGAGTTATAGACGGAAAAGATAATTGCCTGTGTTTACAATGTCTAGGTTCTGACAGCCGTAACCTGTTGAGTTTCCAAGAGTTGCAGTAGAAGCTTAGACATTCAGTCCAGTTTGTTTCAATACTATTAATTCAATATGAGCAGTTTGTTATGAGGTGGTGCTTTAGAAATCTAAATGCAGTGTTTATGCAAGCTTTATGTGATAGATGCATCTCCACTGCAAACAAGTAGGATTGCAACATGTTTGGACACCCTTCTAGCTTTAATCTTGCTTAACAAGTGCAGATGTGGTGGCAAGGGCTCAGTGTGGTTTGGCAAACTGAACAAATGCATAGGTTCCCAGCAGGCTCAATGAGCTTCAGCCACCATCTCTTTGCAGCCGTAAAGCATGTGAAGCCAGCATGCATATGCCTGCGTGTGCAGCAGTCACATCTCCAGCTGCCTTGTGGGCTCGCTTCTTGGAATCCTAGAGTGGCTGTGCAAAAACGTCAGTGCCAGAGCTGACATACAGGGCATGTGTGTGTGATTGAGCCTCTCTCTCTCCAGCAAGAAAACCAAAATGTTTCAGCCAGAGTTTGGGATCTAAAGATGTTCCATACTGTGCGTCTGGGTTGAGTTTTGTTCTATACTGAATCCATTCGACTCACTTTGACAAACTGCTCCTACCTGTATATAATCCAAGTGAAATATTGACCATGGTTTAACAAGGCAGATTTGCCAGTGATACCTTGTGCTCATCCAATTTCATGGGCTTTCCTTTTAAATGCTAAATTATAAAAAAGAGTCTTGGAGTTGCTTGTGGTTTCCATGCAGCTGTGCTTGTAGTGCAGTGCAGCAAGAACCAGGATGGAGAAAACAAGCTTTCAAAACTTGAACGCAGGGAACAGCCTTGCACTCTGGCTCTGCTTCTCAGAAGCAGTGATTGGTAGAAAGAGGAAATCATGAAAGTCCCAAGAGTATGTAAAGAGGCACCCTAAAAGATCAGTACCAGGGTCCCATTCCCCTGCTGTGCCATCTAAAAGCAGAGCAATGTCAAAGCAACCAGTCATAAAGAAAGACCACTTCAGTGCATTATTATGTTGCTACATCACATTATCAAAGATCCTTTTATCTTGTTATTTACAATGGGTTTTTTTAGCTAAATGCATTTTTAAGGTTAAATGTTTTATTGCAAAACACTGTATTTCCCCATCCCGTCACAGAAAGCCACAGACAAAGCACTGGTGAGAGCACAGATAGGCCAGCTTTTCCATTTTTTGCTTAGATTGGATAGTGATTGTGAGAGACATCTACAAACTACTGACACCCAACAGGAACTATAAAAAAATTATTAGATAGGGTCACATCTGTGTGGATTACAGAAAACTACATGATCACTGCCACAAAACTAGAGATGCACTGAAACATGAGATGATGCAAGCCACAAGAGTAAGCCTCAGCTAGGCCTCCTTTATTCCACTTACAATTTCAAATGTTTTACTGCAGTTATTGGTACTTATTTTAAGGCAAATTAAGTTCCAAAATTAGTTGTATTCTCTTGCTTGAAATTTAGAAAAATCCTTTCCTTAACCAGGCCTCTATACAAAAACTCTCTCAAAGAAACAGTCTGAAAACCACATGATCCCCATTACCTTTATCATTTTCAGTGGCCCAACTTGTATTCACTGTTAGAAAAATGGAACTTGCTAAACAAGGGAATTAGAGTAAAGGAAAAAAAAAAACCCCAGCCACGCCTCATTTGGGGATGCGTCCCTACAGCACACACACAATACTTGTAAACAAATATGGTTGTCAGCTCCGAGGTGTGGTTGGTTTGTTTTTTTACTAGCTTACATGACCAATCCAGCCTGCCAAAAAAACACTTTTCAAATCTCTCCTTCCTCCTTTCAGAATTTCTGCTTTAGGGGGGAAATTTAGCTCTTACTGTTTCTTTAAGGAACCAAAACTGCAATTTTTACTTATTCATCCTGTTGAGTTGAGTAAGAAATTTGGATGGCAGCACTTGGTTCCAAGTTTGCAATGTCGGGGTTTATATTAATGCCATAGACAATAAACTGTCCCATGTATGCATGAGGAATTCAAGGTCATCTTGTTTGGTTTACCCTCAATTTCTAGTTTGAGGGTGGCTCATAAAGAGTGCATTATGTACATTATGTACAGAAACGTCTTTAAAACATAATAAAGTTAATTCTAAATGGTTCAAACTTTTAAAAAGTGGTTGAGTATACAAAAATAGGACAAGACACAGACAATTTGTAAATACTGTACATTCTTTTTGCTGCTTGTATTGGACTAATATCAGATGTAAAGCAATTTACAGGCAAAGAATATAGTCAGTGATTTTTGTTTGTTAGAAGATCATTCTGCAGTGCATCTAGTCAGTCTAGGAACATTTCTATAATCAGCTAATAACAGCAGAAACATCTGAACACATCAACCCAAAAACACTTCTGGAAAAATATACAGGTGAGAATTCCCGTCTTTAATTTTACGCACTGCTTCCTACGCAGCAGCATAGACTTCTGAACATAGCTGTGTTGGTCTGAGGACACAGGCAGACAAGGTTCTTTGGCTAAATGTGATATCTTTTGTTAGATCAACTAAATAGTTGGAAAAAATGTTCTCAAGCTTGTTAAGAGCAATTTTTCCAACCATTTAGTTGATCTAATGAAAGAATCAGTTTAAGGCATTTTTGTCTTGTTGCCATGTTTTTCTGAATGAATGTGGTACAGTGACCCATGTAGCCTAGAAGGAACTTAGTTTTGTCTCAGTCAGGTTCTTAATGAAGGCTATATGAAAAAAAACGAGTCCGATATTTACACTTACTTCTTATCAAAGCAGCCTAAGCAGACATTCAAGTAGTTTGGACCCAAATTATGACCTATATTGACATGCTGATTATGTGACAGTATAAATTCATGATATTTTTTTTTAATGGTCAACATTTCTGCTGAAGTTATATAGTAACTTTATAATCCACTTGGTGCTGAGGAGTAAGTTAAAATCCAGATCCAAATTAGAATTTAGAGGTGGATGAAAAGCAGGAAAAATGTTTAAAATTATTATGTCAGTTTTTTTACATAACTGGTCATGTCACTTTACATTCCACTTTCAAGTGAGACAAACTGTAAAGTCTATTGTGAAGGTAAAACTCCTGTGATCAGTGTTTCTCAACCTACCCGTGTCAAATTCCACAAGTCCCTTGCTTGAAGAAAGTGAGATTACGTTGCCTGGGTCCAGTTCTCTTACTGTCACATCCTATTTTCTCAGCTGCAGCAATGTCTCTCTTTATATTCAAGTTTTGTGAAGATGTTCAAGCATTTTAGGAAAGCAGTAGTAGTAACCACTGCCAAACCACTGTAGTTCCAGTGTTCATATGACAGTTATTGACTACTGTTGAGTAAAAAAAGATTCCTATTAATGGTAGGTTTAAAATAAAAAGCACTTTTGGGAAGGCATCTGTAATTCTCTCTTCCCAATCATAGAACAAGCTGATATCTACAAGCTCATCAGGTCTCTCCTGATCCTTCACTATCTGCTCAAAGTAATTAAAAAAAAAAAAAAAAATTTAAAAAAACCCTGAAATCACACAAACTGTTCCTAGAAGTTTATGAATGGTTGCATTTTAATAGCTATTTCTAGGATTGCAATAGCACTCCCTACCTTATTAAAATAATTTCTCTTTAGAATTTTATTAAAGGAAGCTAATTTAAAATACAGACTTTTAGCACAAGTTCTTTCTGATATTGGACTCTGTAACTGGTGGTTGTTTACACAATTTTCTCCCCTAAGTTTTTACTTCTACAATTAACATGTCCTAAGAGTCTCTCATTAAGCCATGTACAGTTATTCAGAGAAATCAATATACAACACTGACCATAATTCACAATACAAGAACATGGTGAAACCTCATTCGTGATAGTAGCAGAGGTTTCTGTACCTATTCTACATTTGTCTCTAAGAGACGATTTGAAAGACAGCCAAATGTAAATATTTCATAACATATTAGCTATAGTGCAACTAAAGTAAAGTGGCAGTGCTCTGTCATTCTAGATGTACAGTACATAAACTATGGTATCTTCAGTATGTAGTAATGTGTCGAGAATAATAAATGTGTTAATGCAGATTCTGTATTGTTGTCTACCACAAGTGTAAACTACTGAAAACCTGGCCTTGCTGATACAAGACAAAAATAAAGTAAAACTGCCTGTCTTTATATTACAGAATTGCTTTTGTTTTCTTTTGTTAAGATTCCTCTTTGGAAGTGTCATTTCTACATTTTTTTATTTTGAATTATAAAACAAATTAATCATTCTAGAAATAGAATCCAACATCTGCATTTCTGCCAGCAACCTAAGCTGGTCAGCCTTGAAGCCACTTTTGTTGCTTATTTTCCCAGCATGGATTCTGAGGCCGCATCCAGATGAGTGCAAACATTTGTTTCCCCAGGGACAAGCAGCAGCAGCAGCACACCTTGTGCTGCTGCTACCTGTCCCCAGGGAATGCCCATACCATGCGGGCTCCAGCTCATGGCAGGTTACCCCTGGTGTGGTTGGAGAGCCTGGGGCTAGCAACTGTGCTGGGTGCCTTACCTGGGGTCCTGGGAGCCTCTGGGAGCTGCAGCCACAGCTCTCCTGCAGCTGGGAGCATGGCTCCAGCTGGCCAAGCTCCAGTTTTGCATGAGGTGCTGCCACTATGTACACCACCCTGCTTTTTTTTTGGTGTGGGTTTTTTTGACCCTCAGATCTCCGGTGACATCCCAGGGTCAAAAAAACCCACACCTGGTGCTGTAAGATAGCAATGCAGGGAGCACCTGCATGTGTCATGTATGGCACTGTAGACTGATTTGGGTGCCACGTACCACACATCTGCGCTCGTCTGGACACAGCCTGACAGGTGAAAGGATTTTGTCATGTTACAAATATAAAGTAACTTCACTAAATGAACTAAGGAGACTCTAGATCTACTCCAGTGCAACTGAGGTTTGATTCTAACTTTCTGTTTAAGAGTCAGAATGCCCAACTCCTAAACAGCACTCCTGTTTTCAGAAATGCAGGTTAAAAGGAGTTATTAGGGCTGAATGGATTAAACTAAGAAAACAGCTTTAAATTTAGTATGTGCAGAAGATGAGATCTGTGTCCTGAAATGGTCTGACTATCTGTTAAAAAGAGAAACAGACTGTAGTTGGGTCTAGGGTCTAACTTTGTCCAAAGTTTTCACAGTCACTTTTTCAGGAAGGGACAATGGCTGCTTCTTGGTGTACCACAAAACCCAGGAGGGAAAAGTTCTAGGGAGGAAGCAGCAGGTGCTAATTGCAGCCCCCTGTTATGAGATGAGTCAGTGGGTGGAGCTGGGAGAAGATTACTTGCAACATTATCTCCACAGTTCAGTTATCTTTCCTCAGACAATTGCCATTTCACAGTTTTGCAAACCTCATCTTCAGTACTTTCTACGTCATTCAAATCAATGGGGAGCCACCAGATTTAGAGAGAATATTACAAGCTAACATAGGATCAATGACAGGTAAGTGAAGTGTTGGTCAGTAACTGTTGCCAAAACCTGCTTATTTAATTTGAAGATGCACTGTGCACTGCAATCAGGTGTCTATAGTTACAGATGTAAAGTTAATTTTGTATTAAAAAAAAGAGTTGTATGTCATCAGGAATATGGACGTGAACTTTTAATATAGTTAAGGAAATGCCAACGTAACCATCTTCAAACTTTACGGGTTTGACATGACCCATCATTTTTTTTATATCCTCTGACCTAGCTTCTCATATAGTATGTAGCCAAGTTCACTACAGTAAGGGGGATACACCTTAAATAGATACTCATCATGAGAGAGGTATAGTTTTCTGTAAAGCCATCTGTAGGAAAAGTTATCAATTAGAAGATAACCAGTGAAAAAGTCATCTGAGGGATGTAGTCTTAAAAGAGACTACTAAGTTGCCAGCATTGATGAAGACAACAAGATCACCTTCATGAGGAATCTAGTGTTCAGACAAAATTCAGACATCCATCTAAGTGCCATGATTGTTTTCAGGGTAAGGTTGTCCATAAAATATTGACAGATTATGCCACTATATGCCTTCATCTTCTACTGATATTGCTGCTGACCTGTCTTCTCTTTCAGTTTCTTGGTCTATTAAGAACATTATTAGAACCTGCTGTCACCATCAGGATTTTTGAACCCTCTATGTTATTCTACTGGCTTGCCTTTCTCCCATCTGCATAGGCCTTGGAGGTACCAAAATAACAAAAAATAGATTTATATTTTTACATTTCAAACTCTCCTGCAGTGTGAAGAGAAAGTTCTGTTTACAAAATGATTCATATTCATAGAAATACATCAATTTTGTGTGTTCCTTCCCAGCACTGGAAGGAAGCATCACATACCATGTCACTAGTATGACAGAGTGACAGTGCCAAAAAACCTCCATTTTAAGTATTTCATAGACATATTAATCAGAAGCAATTGCAAGATAAATTAATCTGCAACAGAGCTTCAAGGACTTTAAAAAATCCTGAGTTACAAGCTTTGGGAACCAACTTCCTGCTGGAAGAAACACAGATAGAAAAAGCAATAGGTTAAGAATTCAGGTTTTTGTATATGTCCATGTCTGTCTCCCAAGGTAGACAAAAACATAGCACAATATCATGACGTTAAAAGGAGAAAAGTCGTACTCATGTGGCTAGCTCTGTTATATCTGAATGAGTATCTTGAAGTATCTATATCTATATATCAGTATCTATATCTGAGTGAGTATCTGGACGAGTGCGTCCAGATGAGCCCACATGTGCTTCTTGCAGCGTCTCAAAGGGGATGCAAGAGACGCATGCAGGAATAAGAAAATGTTCCCAGCACTGCACATTTGCAGCATGGGGGCAAAATTATACCCCTGAATATCCAGGGTCAAAAAAAGCCCACACAGAAGAAAAGCGGGGCAACCGGAGGCTGTGTCTTCCATAGAGACGCTCCATTGAGATGCCCATGAAGGCAGGCAGTGTGCCAGCAGCAGGGAGCTGGACCCAGGCTTCACTGCTGGTAAGTAAGGGGTCAGGTGGCTGGAGAAGGGGGGAGGGGACCATGGGGGGGGCCCCCCGCCGGCTCCGCCTGCCCAGCCCCACCCCCTGTCTGCACCCAGAGCCCCGCATCCCTTCCCTGCCTGGTTCCACCTCCCACCTGCCCCCCAAGCCCTCCCGATCCCTTCCCTGTCCCTCCCCCACCCCAGCATTGGGAAACAGAAGAAAAAAAACAAACCTAGCAGTTTGAGCTGCCGTCAAGGTCACTGGGGCCCTGCCCGCACAGTGCAGCCCCAGCCCGGGCCCTGTGCACAGCCCCAGTCGCCCCAGCCCAGGCCCTGCTGCCCCTGCGCTGCCTGCGGGGGGCTCTGCCAGGAGGCCCCAGAGCCCCCACAGCCCCTGCTTGGTGAGTAGATGCTTTTTTTTTCTTTTAAGTCCCTGTGGGGGGCAGCAAAATATATATTCATTAATCCATTACACATGTATTTACAATTCATTATGATAGAGACACTGGTAGTCTTCCAAATTGCTTTAACATTGTAGATATATCAATAAAACACTGCCTAACTGATTTCTATCTCTGTCTCACTCTCTTTCTCTCTCTTTATAGTGGTCTTTTGCTTTACTTGTGGAGGAACATGGATTTTGGGGTATTTTATAGAGTGACTTTGGGATTTTTTTATCAAGGATTTTTCAGTTTTCGAATAGGGAACACCAGAATTACTGCTAGGGAGGCCAGTGGCAGGACCCTGCCTGCTCAGAGCTGGCACCTTGGACCCAGCTGGCTGTGGCTGACCTCCTGGACAACTGGGACCAAGAGGACATGCTTTGACAGTTCAAAGCAGGCCACCACTCTCGGAACATCTTCCGGGGGATAGCTGTCC
>NW_005842159.1:126875-141977 GCF_000455745.1 Alligator sinensis | reverse complement strand
TGTGCAGTCCCCATCCGGGTCTGGCAGGTGCACAGCAGGTCACAGCCAGGCAGCAGCCCCCACTGCCAGACTGCTGCAGTGGGTAGAGGGTGCAGGGAACTCTCAGGGCTGCTGCAGCAGTCCAGCTGGCACAAGGGGTGGTGTCCCCAGGTACCAATTGGCTGTGCCCCAGAAGCTCCTGGGAGCGAGTGGCCCTGAGCTACTTGCCAGGGCGGCTTTTTGTACACATGTGGACGCGCCCCACTTGTCTATTAGCTAGGACTGGTGGAGAGATTACCATATTTACTTGATTCCAAGAGAAGATTTTTGCCCCCATTCATCATGGAGAAAAGAAAGTTTCATCTTGGACCTAGTATCACAGCTGAGAGCTGCGAGAAGTCCTGTGCAGGAAGCCCAGCTGAGGCAGGGACAGCATCAGCAGCACACAGATTCCTGTTTTCAGCCTCTGCTCCCAGTCCTGCTCCCCTCTCCCCTCCGCTGCTTCGCTATCAGTAAGCCAGGCATGGAAGGCGGAATCTGCACCACTGCTGAGATCTCCAGCCAGCTAGGCTCCCTGAAGAGCAGCATCTCACCGCTCCTAGCTGGAGTCTGACTCGGTTGCAGCAGGTACAGGAGAGCTCCAGAGCCGTTCCTGCCCCACGCTGCCAGGAGCCCAGCTCTACAGAGCCTATTCCAGGCCAGCAGGGGGGACAGGGAGGTAGAAAGGGAGTGGGGCAGGGAACGAGGAATCTGCCGGCTGCTGGCTTCCTGTGACAGGGGCAGGAGAGGCTCTGGAGCTCACCCTGTATCCAGATCAGCAAGGAAAGCAATGGAAAAAGGAGGTAGGCAAGGAAGTAAGTGGTAGGAAAGTGATGGAGGCCAGGCTGCCTGCTCCCCCTGCCCCTGCTGTCCCATCTTCCCTCCGCTCTTGCTTTCCCCACCATTTGACCCCTGCTAGAGCTTTTTTGCCTCAGCAGTGAGGGGGACAAACTTAAGACAACCCTCTAATAATTAGATTCTGGACATGGAAAATTATTTGAAAAATTATAATTTTCAATGTTTGTCTAGCAACTAATTATTGGTGGGTTGTTTTAAATTCAAAGTAGTCTTAGATTTGGGTAAATGCAGTGCTTACATCACTTACAGTTTTCTTCTTAGGACTGTCATCTATATAAACCACATTCCTGCAAAAACCTATGAATGGAGCCACCTTCAGTTCCTGAGAAAAATGATGACTTATTAACCCAATGTTTTAGATTCATTTAATCTTTGATGAGCCAGGAGAGGGGAGAGCGTTCGAAAAATGAAATGGCCAAAACATGTCTTAAAAATATTCAAAAAATGTTCAAGAGGTGTAACTCTTAGTAAATTATTGCAAAGAAGAGGCAGCAAACACCAGCAAGTAACTTGTATTTCAGTAGTGTAGACAATGTAATTGTCTCGGACGGCAAGAGCCGACTCGAGGTGATCCAACAATTACTCGTTCGTTAGGGCGGGCTGGTGAATGGAGAGGCAGACAAAGCTTAATTGTTGCAAAACTTTACTTACGCCGCTTGTAGCTGCGATGCAGACGGTCCGGTCATCTGAACAACTATGTTAGTTGTTCCAGCTGGCAGGGCTCAAGCTAGCTCGTCCGTCCACAAATCAAGCCGGCAGGGAAAGGGTACGTCGGGGTTTGCGCTCGGCGACGGGGAGAAGAATCGATAGGTGATCAGTCTATCGATCAGCTCAGCCACAAGTCAGATCTCTTTAGAGGCACTCTGCAGCGTGCTCAAAGTTCTCCGACTTGGGCGGAAGTCGCACGAAATTTTAAACGGCCAGCGAGCCAATTACTAGCCGCCACGTAGGAATAATTTAGAACTGGCCAATAGCGGAACACAAATTTGCATTCAAATGGCGGGAACTCTCTTGCACTGAGGTTTTTCTGTTGCAACAAAAACCTTTGCTGTGCAAGAGGCTCTCATGTGGCGGGAAAATTCCATTGTGCCGAGGCACCAAAATCACTGGGTTGTGACAGTAATATACAGAACAAGGAGGGGACAAGAGGATAGGAAACAAACTAGATGTATGGACTAATACATTGTCTTATCCTATTTCTAAAATAACAGTACACACCCCCCTTTATGAATTGCTTTCTCTAAGATTAATTGAATAGGTACCAATAAACCGTAAACCAACTAAATCAGATTATAGCATTATGGGCCTACCTACATCATGTTTTGTGATAGGGTAACCCACCCACAGTAGGCTAAATACATAAAGGAGTGGCTCTTTTGTACAACACAATTATCCTAAGCAATCTCTGTGCATATAACTACAGCATGCTAAATTAGCTAATGACATCAACAGCAATACTCCTAATCCTGCAAGAGCAGTTTTGCAAGTGGTGGGTTGGGGGCAACACTGGTCCTCTCCACAGTAGACCCATTTGTGTCAGAATTTTGCAAGCCTCTTTGAAAAAAACAACTGCACACGTGTTTCACGGACATGTATTCAAGATGCAGTGAAGGGAGGTTTTTCATGTGTATTTAAATATTTCTTTGCAGTATTTCCAACAGAGTACCAGTGAGAAAATGAAGTGGACTAGTCCTCCCTCCTAATCCAAGATGCTGAAATACACATAGATTATCTGTATAAAAGCAAGTCAGAATGGATTTTTTTTTCAGCTTGTGACCTAGATATTTTTTCTGCAACCCTAGCTATACAAAAAGACACTCTTGGGGCCCTACAAAGTTCACCGAGAAAGATAAGGTTGCCGAATTAGAATTTAAGGAAATATTAGTAATACTGTTCAGGAGTGTTTTTAATAATACCCTTAATCTAACACTGTCTCCATAAGCATCGATGCTTGTTCTTTACCATACTGATTTAAAAATAGATTAGTGGAGAACAAAACACCATCATCAAGTAACAAGAAGCAGTGGCTTTTCCTCATGAAAGAAACATCAGCCAACATGAGAGTTTCGAGATTGTATAAGACTCCCACTGCTGTCCATGGGAGCTCTAAGTTGAATTTAATTCTCCTGATACCAAATCCCCACTGTAAAGTGCCAGTAATGACCAGAAATGAAAATTAGGGATTAATTTCACAACATAGGTAATTAAATGTTTAAAAGGTCACAGCAGATATGATTTTATCAGCATCCTACATCAAGGGGGGAAAAAACCCTAAAAAATTAATATGGGATTGTGGAGCTTGTGTGAATTTGATTGATTTTTCCAGAAGTCCTGCTGTCTTGAATGCCTGCAATTGTGAGACAAGGCATTAACTTAGTTGATTCTTTACAAAGTATTTTGGACATCAACTTTATGTTGTAAGAATTATTAACAGGGGAGAGAATTTATAACTAATGCCTCCACAAACGTGCAGCAGTAAATCAAGAATGCTACAGAGCCGCTTATTAGGATTTCATCCCAGTATTAGTAATCTAAGAAGCAGAGGGAAGTATTGTTTTTCAGTCTTTTGTTTCCCCTCGCATTATTCCTCCCCTTCCCCCCCCCCCAAAAAAATCCCAAGTTGCAAAAATGATTTGGTTTGTCCATTCAGCAGTTCAGTCTCATAGTCTTTATACAGAGAGCTCTGCCTTCAAATTGAGGAGTTTTGTTTATGTAGAGAAGGCAGGATTGGGCCCCAAACCACTCCTGCGCTACACAGGTATTTTTCATTTACATTTCTAATTTTTAGATTAAAAAAAACTAAGTACTGTAACTTGAAGGAGCTAGTCTCTAAATGCATGAATGTGAGAATACACCTCCCTTCATTTTAAAGTTAATGGGAAAGATTTTCTGTATTGGATAATTTAGTTAAAATTTCATTGTTGTCATAGCAAACTCAAATTAATATATAAAAATACTGGAAGAAAAATCAACTAAAAAAACTAGCTTGAAAATGCTTCCTGGCCTCCTCCCAACACTTATTCCTTGTCTACCTTATATAGTTCTGCTGGCAGAGCCGAGTTGGCTAGGAATGTGAAAAGATTGTGCCCCACAGCTAACTTCGCTCTACCAGGAAAACTGCCAGCGTGGAAACAGTGCTGCTGCTGGGGGGAGCTGGAATAGTGCTGGTGTCTGGAAAGGCCCTGCCAACACAGCTGCCACAGCAAGAGGCCAAGTTGCTGTGACACTGTGGCCACAAAGCTGCAGCAGCCGTGTCAGGTAGCCATAAGCATCGGGAATATAGGAAGTCGCATACAAATCCAGTGCATTTCCTCTCCACATTTAAAAAATTAATCTGGAGTTGAAGTTTGACAGGAGGAAGAGGAATATATGGCAGAGATCTGAAAGAAAGTGTCATAAAGGGCCCATCTATACAGCAAGTGAGTTGAGATCCCTGATTGCCAACACATACGCAAGACTAGCCCTCCAACTGTATCCACCAGACACCACCCTCATCTCGCATACAGTTTGCACAGAATTTGTTTCTAATGACAGTTCTTCACATCCTCTAAGAACTGAGCCTGGGCTCATGCAGTGCTGATGGAGGACGTGGAGTGTTACAGTGCAGACAACCAAATTAAAAGACCAGAAAGTTCCTCCAAGTTCTTCCCTCAAAGAAAGAAGAAAAAGGCATGATTCCCTAAAACTAGAGAGAGAACAATCCCTGCTGGGACATAAAAGCAGAACTTCTAGGAAGAGAAAGGAATAATAGAATCAGGAACTCAAGAGCAAGGAGGCCCACTCCAGAAGAGCAGAGCAGTGAAGGGATCACAGTGCTGCCAGCAGCCCGTGAAGAATCCAAGAGAGAAATTTGTCTCTAGTGGGTTATGGAATAGAGAAAATCCCACACAATTTACTGATTCGTTTGATGCACTGGCTGGGGAAATTTTTAGCTACTTGCACGATTTTACAATGATTACACTCTAAATTCATACAACACAATTTTATTTTAAAATTCTTTGCTATGCATATAACACTGCTTAGCTTTAAGAAACACCACAAACATTAAGAACACAATAACTACATATATCAGAAACAATGCTCCAAATGCACTTCCTTCCCAAACAATGCTATAAGAATTAGTATTACAAAAACAACTACAATTACAACTAAAAGTTAAATTTGAATCAATACTATTATTTTTCATAACATACTTACAATCCTAGAATTCCGAGAAACCAAATCCCCAGGTATACCTTCATTCTTTAGTTATGGTTTTAGGGTTGGTCTCAGCAGTGATAGGAACAAGTCCCCTTCTTTCAGTCCCTTTCGGGCGCTCTGCAGCTTCAGCGTGACTTAAGAGATTCGTGTTCACGGAGAGGGTGGTTCAGGTGATCAGTCTGATCCGGCCTACACTTGCGATTCTTCCTTCGATATTCTGCAAGTGAGGTTACCTCCAAATTGGGACAGTAGGTTACAGTTTTTATTGAGTGAGTTGCCGTCTTGGGCCCCTCCTACCCAAACCTGTCACTACTCCCAAATTTGGGCTCGGATCTTACTTAACAGATTCTTTTGCTTGGTAATCAGTTTCTTTTCTTGACCATTTTAATTACTTTGGGGAATTTCCAGATCACTGAATTGACTTTTATTTCCAATCTTGTCAAAGGCCCTAGGGTTTGATCTCTCGGAAGGTGGGATGTTTGCTTAAGGGTCATTTTTATGCTAACTTTGTTAAAGGCCTCTAAAGATAAAATTCAAGAGTTAAGACTTTGAGCAAAGTCAGGACCTTCCACACGTAGACCAAAACAATGGCCTAGATAAGAAGATGAATCTTGTCTTCTTCCTGAACTGGCTAATGGGCAACTATTACAAACATTCAAACTATTACATTCAATATGACAAAATTCAAGCCAACCACAACTCCAGTGAACCTCAGGTGAATAGAAGCCTTCCAGTAAGTTGCACTGAAAAAGGAAGTCAACAATTAATCCTTAGTGGTAAAAAATAAAATAAAAATGCCAACTTGAAAGTAGAGAGCCAATGGCCATGCAGTTTCAGCACTGGACTCGGGGTCTGCATCTATTTCCATTTGTATGTCTTGCTCAGACTCCCTACATGACCTTAGCATGTCTCTTAGGCAGGAGTGAGCAAAATGCAGCCCAGGGGCCGGATGTGGCCCGCCAGGCCATTCTATCCAGCCCACGGGGCTCCTAAAAACTTTAGAAAATTAATATTTATCTGCCCCTGGCTGCCTGTCATGCGGCCCTCAATGGCTTACCAAAATTCAGTAAATTGCCCAGCCCTCTGCCCAAAATAATTGCCCGCCCCTGCTCACAGGTTTTTTACACATCTAACCCCCACTGAAATAGGACATAATCTGGGCCTGAGGACTAGATTTTCAGGACAACCCACACCTACTTTTGGGGCCAGAATTCTAATAGGAGCCCAGCTCCGAATTAGGCACCCAAATACCACTAAGTGGCCAGGTTTTCTGAAGAGCTCAGCACTCCCATCCTTAACTACTGTAATAGGATACCTCAGTTGGAGCTGAGCTCTTTTGAAAACCTGTCTCCACATTTCTGTGCCTCAATCCCTTCATTTGTAGCCAGAAGAGGATAATACTTCCTTTCACTCGCCCCTTGTTTGCCTTGTCACCTTTTAGTACTCATACTCTCTATAGGTCAGGAATTGTGTTTTAAAAAATACATTGCACAATGGGGCTTCAAGTTCAACAGGGACCTCTAACTTGGCATTTGAAAATCACATCTACCTGAGAAAGCTTTACCAGTAAACATTTCTAGCATACATGAAGCAATGTAGCACTTCCTTTAGAGCATGCTTATACTTGGCTGTCTGGGTCTGCATCCTACCACTTCACAGCAACAGGTTCTGGCAACAGCACTTGTTCTGTCCTTACATTCCCAGTGACTTCTAGACAGTGTCTTTGATGCACTCTGGGATACTAGCATGCTTCTCAGAGAACTGTGAGGGTTTGAAGGCAAGTTCTCACAATTCACAATTCTCTGTTCATCCCATGATCTGTTCTCCCTCATGCTAGTTTTCAACTCTGTCCATTGTGTTGCAGTGAGAAGACTGGATGTGGACCTGGCTGGTCAAGCTTAAAGGCTGAGGAAATTATTCTACATTTGCAGAGCTGCAACAGCACCATGACAGCTACACATGCAGCGCTGAAAATGAGAAAACAGAGATGTGGTGATGATAATGAATGACAGTTGCAAGCCCCTGCAGGTATTCATTGACCAGCTGCAATGACTGAGCAGCAGCTCTGGTTTCAGGAAGCAAGTACCAAGCAATGAGATCAGATCTGAGACAATCAGGAGCAGATACTGAAAGCTGCATCCCTGGAACTGTGCGTTGAGCACATCAAAACAAAAGCTGCCTTGACACTGGAAGAATGGGTAGACATCACATTCTCAAAGCCTGCAATGCAGGCCTGTTACCCAGTGGATAATCAGATTGGAACTGAAATATATATGTAATATCAGCCATTTGTGCAAGGCTGGCAACCACCTTACTGCATAGGACCAGGACTCCAAAAACCAAGCAGAAGATAAAGGGGATTAAATAAAATGGATTTCCCTGTGATAAAGCCCATACTCCATTAGAGCCCCTTCCCACCCTTACTCCAAGTACATGAACAGGCAGGGCTTTTTTTCCATGCTGATACAAACAATGGAGACAGTTTGACACCAGCAAAGCAGAGAAGGTACATGATGCTCCCATCTTTAGAGCACAAGCTGTTTGGAGAAGCTCCAGGCAAGGCACTTCTTTCCCAAATTACAATATTCACAATTGGGGGCCAGGAAGAGGGAAGGTAGCCATAACATGAATTGTGATTCCTGGACTTGGCCTCCTGTTTCCCTGGCTCTTGAAGCTATACAAAAGATTTAATTCCCACCACAGCCTATTCAAAATGACTGTAGAGTTGCTTTTGGCATGCTAAAGGAACGGTGGAGATACCATATGAGGAGGATGGCTCTCAGTGAGTCCAATGCTACTGTTATTGCTGCATGTTGTGTTTGTATAATATTTTGAGGCCAAGCACATATGTTACCAGTGGGAGAGATGTAGAAAGACTGTCTGCTGCAATTACCAGAGCACTTTGAGGCACCATCTGGCTGAAGGCGGCTTTAAGAGCAGTTTGCCATAACCAGCTAGCCTGCTGCTTTATTTTCTGAGTGCACAATACCCAGTTAACTTATGAATGGTTGCGAAGTTTTGTGACTTAATGAGGCGTTGTTAATTTGGCAAGTTTACATCTCTGCATGGTAAGACAAAGAAAATAAATCATTGTTTGCACAAACTAGAAGCTCGTGGTGCAACAATAACCACTCTCTTATGAGCAAGAAAGTGGAAAGTACTTCTTGCTTTGAGCTGCATAATAAGTCAGCTGCAGGTACTCATTGCAGTTTTCCTCTTTGTCTCCTGAGGTTGAGTGGAAGGGATACTGCAGGGCATGCTGACACACTGCCAGGTTTGGGAAGAAATTATCCCCTAATGTAATGGGAAATTGGGTACAGGCATTTGGAGGTTTTCCTCCATATGACTTTGAAATGTATATCCAGGTTTACTGTTAGAGGAACTGCATAATGTCTTCATGAGCTTCTTGATGTTAGGAGCCATGAAGAAAGTCTTAAAAATGCATTATGAAGTCAGTAAACTAAACTACAACTACCTGAGTTCTCTTTCCTATCCCCAATGGATTCTTTCTCTGAGCTTTCCCCAGGATCAGAGCCCTCCACATCTTTTACAAAGAACTTGTGGATACTGTGCAGTTCTTCCCCTGAATGTTGTGAGATGTTCCCTGGCACAGGGGCATTGTGGAGTAATGGCAAAGCAGGCTGTAGTGGGGGCAACACCTGGTGCTTATTGGCCTCCTTGGTCTTGCAGCAGGACTGCTGCAGATTTTTGCCCTTTGTTCAGCATGAGAACTAGCCCTTGCCACACCCCAGCTTCTATATCCCCTTAAGTTTCCAAACAAAGATGATTGATCTTCTAGGACAAGGGTGGGCAGAATGCAGCCCACCAGGCCATTCTGTCTGGCCCACAGGGCCCCTAAAAAAATTAGAAAATTAATATATATCTGCCCCTGGCTGCCTGGCATGTGGCCCTCAACAGCTTGCCAAAACTCAGTAAGCAGCCCTCTGCCCAAAATAATTGCCTACCCCTGTTCTAGGTGAACTCTACAGCTGGGCCTCATTCTCACAGACGGAGGAAATCTAGGACTTCTTATCTGGAACAGGCAGCAGCAAAAGGTTTAGCTGTAGCTTTGCATGGGACCAGAGGGCTAGCAAGAAGGGTGTCACTTCCAAATGACAGTGGGGATTTTAAAGGAGACAGATGGGTTTCCAATCTCAGTGGGCATCTTTACACATGCACTGGAGCGGGAGATGGGGCAATTTAATTACAGAAGCTCTCAGGAGTCACTCTAACTAAAGTGCCCACGGCATCTCCTGTATTCAGTGTCCTGTGTGCCACCATTTTGAAGCGCAGAGACACTGGATATATGTAGCACTCAGGCTGCTGGAGCATGCTAATTGGCACGCGTTCTAATTGGAATGTGCTGGAGCAAGCGTCAGGCACAGGTATGGGTGCCCCGTGTTCCCTGATGTCACAGGGCACTAGGATGGGCCTGCTCCTTTAAAAGAACAAGCAGCCTGAGAGGCTGTTTGCAGGTATCAGGGGGAGCTAAGGAGGGACTTACTTGAGGGAAGAGGGCTTAGGTTGGAGCTATTTGAGCCTAGAGCCTGCATGGGTCAATTAGTCTCTCCCCAGCAACCAGGAAGCAAGGATCTCCTGGTAGCAGGGCTCCTGAAGGGGCCTGGACCTAGCTAAACAATGCTACAGGGCAAGGATAGTGGCAGGTTCCCTGGGTGGAGAAACACTGTTTTACAGGCAAGTGGCCTGTGATTTATGTTCACCCCTAGAGGGGTACCAGGGGTCCATGTGCACAGGGAAGGGGTGAGCTGGGACCAGAGGGTCTGAGAGCCCAGAGGAGGGGCTGCGTATGGGACTAGAGAGTTTGAGAGCCCAGAAGAGAGTCTGTGCGCAGGACCAGAGGGTCCGAGAGTCCAAGGGGGCTGAAGGTATAGGCTAGGGCACGGGTTTTCAAACTTTTTTAACAAGTGTACCCCTTCCGTCTCAAAGGTTCAGCTCAGGTACCCCTTTATATTTTTTTTCTTGTTTTTAAAGGGGCAATGGCAGGGGGCAGATCGAGGCAGGAGGGAGGAAGCGGGGGCTGGGGCAGGTGCTGCAAGCCAGGGAGTGCAGGGAGGGGGCAGCTCCCATTGCTGCATGCACCCCAGGAGGGCATGGGGGATATGAGCCCCCAGATCTTCGTGTGGGGCAGGATGGGGTTGGCTGCTGCTGGGGCTGGGGCTGGGACTGGGGCAGCACTGGGGTCTTCCCAGCTGGGGCTGGGCCAAGCTGTGCTTGGGGTGGGCGGCGGTGCTGGAAGGGGAGCTACAGGAGAAACTGCAGCCACTCCAGAATTCGCCACAGCCCCTCCAAACCCTCTTCCCAGCACTGCTGCTGCCTGCCCCAGCTGCAGCCGGGCCCTAGGCCCCTGCCAGGAACAGCTCGGTGCTGCCCCAGCCCGCCCTCACCCTGCACACAGATCCAGGGGCACACGCCATGCCCCCTCCTCCCCCCTGCACGCGTCTCAGTCTCCCGCCCTGCCCTGGCTCGGTAGCCCCAGTCCCACTCCCTCCTTCACTGTGGGGCTCTTGATCTGCCCCCGTGCCCCTTCCCTTCCCCCTTCCCCCTTCCCCCACAACAGACTTACCAGCTGGAACCGGTTGCTCTCCACGCTGCTGGGCTGCACTCCTGGCCACCTGCATGCTGCGCTGTGGCTGTGTGCAGACATGCGGCATTTATCAGCCACATTATCAGCCACATCAGTTCTGCATACCCGCTACAACTTTTTAAAGTACCCCTAGGGGTATGCGTACCCCTGGTTGACCACCACTGGGCTAGGGTATAGCCCCAGGCTGGAAGGTATAGCCGTGGGGAGATAGGGAAAGTTTGCCCCCCTAAATGGTCAGAGGGCTGCTTCTGCTGTTTTCATTTTTGTTACAACCTAGGCGCTTATGGTTTAAGTTGCTGTTTATACTGGTGGTTTAGGTTGAGACTATAAGGGGCGGTTACAGAGGTCCCATTAATGCCTGTGAGGCATACAACTGTCTTGGGCTGTGCCGGGGCAGGCTCAAGGTCTAAGTTCTGTTGAGCCCAGAGAGGGACAGGGTGCAGCACAACGAGATATGGGCCTGGTGCCACAGGGGCACAGCCACATGGTGTGGGGGAGGAAAGAGCCAGGGGTCTGATGCCAGAGGGGCACAGCCACAGTGAGGGGTGAGGGCAGGGGCCTGGCAATTGAATGTGATAGATTGAAGCTAGTGCCTCAAAGCCAGGTCCAATGCACTGGGCCTAGGCTAGAAGACCTGACATTGGAGGCTGAGGTCCCAGTAGGGGGAATGACATTACCATAAACACCTGCGAGGGTTGGATTGTGGTGTACGGGAGGAATGGAGCCACACAATTTGCCCTTCAGGCTATAGGTTTCCTGCAGCGGCATTGCCTGGCTGAGAGGGCCTATTTAGCACAAAGGCTGCTTGAGACTAGCGGGGTCCAGGAGGGACTCATGGATGAGCTGAAGTAGACTCAGGCCTTCTCTAAGGCCCACAGGCAGCCTCCCTTACTTAACTTCAATAACAAGAAAGCTTGGCAGGTGAGCAGTTAAGGGAGGGCCACATTAAAGACAGAGCCTGGCTGCAGTCACACAGCCACCAGGTGGCTTCACAGCTGCCCCTGGGGATCAACTCCACCACACCTGAGTTCACAAGTGTGACCCGTGTATTCAACAGCTGCACTGTTTCTGAAGAATGATTTCTACTAGTCAAGGTAATGCAGAGCAGAAGACTTAGCCTCCAGGTGGTTCAACATACTTACAGGCTTAGCAGTGCTACACTCACTAGCACCACAACTGAAAGAGACTTGGAGGTCTTGATTGACCACAACATGAATATGAGCCACCAGTGGGATGCTGGGGCTGGCAAAGCAAATCAAACTCTGGAGTGCATCCAACAATGCATCTCAAGCAAAACCAAGGATGTTATCCTCCCACTTTACTCGGCCCTGGTGAGATTGCAGCTGGAGTATTGCATCCAGTTTTGGGCCCCCTACTTCAGGAAGGATGTGGGAAGGCTTGAGAGAGTCCAGAGGAGAGCCACTCGTGATCCAAGGCCTGGAGGGCAGGCAGTACGCAAAGAGGCTGAGGGACTTGAGACTCTTCAGTCTGGAAAAGAGAAGGCTCGGTGGGCACTTAGTAGCAGCCTACAATTATATAAGAGGGGTGCATCAGGACCTGGGAGAACAGCTGTTCACCAGAGCTCCCCAAGGGATAAGAAGGTCTAATGGCCATAAACTCCAGGAAGGCTGATTTAGACTAAACATAAAAAAAAGTTCTTTATGGTGTTGAGTGTCCAGGGTCAGGAACAGACTCCCCCAAGAGGTGGACTCCGGACTCTTTCAAAAAACATGTGGATGTCTTTTTTGCTGGGGTCACTTGAGCCCAGCTGACTTCCTGCTTATGGGGCGGGGGGGGCGGGACTCAATGATCTCACGAGGTCCCTTGCAGCCCCTAATATCTATGAAATCTATTAAACCTGACCAGCAGACGTTTATGGTTGGCAGGATTCAAAGTTAAGTTGTGGAATAAACAAGGCTCTACCAACAGAAGGCAGGCTTTACTGGTAAAACTTTACGGTTGTGCAGACTCTGTACAAATAATAGAGAAGCTCCTAGACCTCTTAGGAAAGATTCAATGTCCTCAATACACTATTGCTGAATATCCTCTATGTTATTTTTAGGAACACTTAACACATTCCCCTATTAGGTTGGTTTAGTCCAGGCTCTTTTTTGACAGAGAAAGATGGCAAATAATTATACTTACTAGATGATAAAGTGATCCAGGACACAATCAATGAACACTGAGTGCTCATTTCTCTCCAAAAGTAAACGACCCATATTCTTTAATCCTAGATGTTTACCAAAAAAAACTACTCTCTTTCTAGATAAGCAGGCACAAATTACCTGGAAATGATGTGTAAGTTTTTTTGCTTCTCCTTGTTTTCCTGAATGACATTAATCATGATCTGCAGAGCCTGTTTGATGCATCCTTTACAAGGTGTCAGCCCATGATTACTATATTTTACGGTATAGTGTAACAAGACATTTAAAAAAACCCACAACAAAAGAAACCTTCTTGTTATCTTTTTGAAGAGTCTAAACTGTGCTAATTGTTTCAAGCAGTGTTCCACTTCTTATTTATAGATCCAAGAAAATAGGATAAAAAGCTTGACTTAAGAAGAAATCTACTGCCCCCTGCTGCAATCAAACGAAATAGAATTATTTTTTTGAGTTTTTATTTAGGAGAGGTTTCAGTTTTTATTTGAGAGAAGGGAAAAGCTGAGGGGAAAATTTTATCTCTGTGCATGGGTTTTTCCCCCATTATTACAGAATGTACTTTGAAAGAGGAAACAGAATTGGACTTAACTCATTTTAGGCCCCCACTGTCTTACATTAAATATAAGGAAAGTTAGAAACAAGGATGGGGAAAAATATGACAAACAAATGAGTCTTTAAAAATCAGTTCAATACAAGATGAGCCTATGAATACTCAAATGCCTTTAATCATAATCTCATTGTTAACTGAATAGCACCAATACAAGACAGTGGTAAGCCTGCTTGCATATTTTAGCATTTTAGCCATCTATTGCTCTATCTTGACATTTTAAAAAAGTCACATGTTAATTTATCTCTGAATGTCCACAGTTCATAATTCTTGGGTTTGAGACAATTGCAATATCTCTGCATGCACTTTATCCTGGAAAAAAATTCTATTTTAGCCTAGGAAGTTCCTTTTGAGATAAGTAAATTAAGTGCCCTGACCTACTTTGATGTACTCCAGCTGTACAACTCTACTACAGACATCATTTTTGCTTATAGTGAAATAAATGAAAGACTAAAAAAAGGAAAAAGAAAGGAAACTACCTCCTTATAATAAAGTTACAATATAATGACTTTGTAAATACCTACTTTTGTTTAGTATCACTTTCAAGAAGGTCTAGACACCCCAGAATTATTACTATACTATTCACTATAGGCAATATTACAAGAATCTATCAGATGCAAAATGGTTGGCCTAATTAATCACAATTTGTATTGCTTTCTGTCTGGTGTCAATAAGTATTTCAGCAAGAAATTTTAAAAAGTCTAAATATATTTCAAATTTCTACTTTTGAATTGGGAAAGCGTGTATATGGGTTGGGCATACACTCTGGACATGTTGCTTTTCATATTAAAGCAGACTCTAATTTTCCAGTTAATTACTTTGGCAAAAGGATAAGTTGCAAAGTTTCATAAATAAAATGTACCTATTCAGCTACACTGCTGCTTTTCATGGTATTCCTCTATCCTCATAAGAACTGCCATTTATTGTGTCAGACCATCTTGCCCAAGATACAGTCTCACACAATGCCAGTAGATGCAAAGGGGGGAGAGTGAACAAGGCATGTTCAAAATTTTCGACACTCTGCTCTTCTTCCACTACAGCTTCCAGCATTCAGTCTTTTAGGGTGCAGCCTCTGAATAAAAACTTCTTATCTTCCACATTCACTACCTACTACTGGACCTTTCCCTCTGTGAATTTGTCCAATCCTCTTTTGAACTAGGTTAAACTATAAGCCTCCATATCATCTTGCAGCAATGAGCTCCACATGCTGAGTGAAAAAGAACTTCCTTGTATTACTATTAGATAGTAGATTTAAAATTATTACATCATTTAATACTTTGTAAAACTATCATGTCTCCACTCATAGTTTTATAGTAGCTAGGGTCAGGAGGGACCTGAACAGATCATCTAGCCTCACCCCCTGCCACAGGCAGGAACGAATGCTGGGTTCACAAGACCCCAGACAGGTGATCATCCAACCTCCTCTTGAATTTGCCCAAAGTAGGGGCGAGGACCACTTTCCTGGGAAGTTGGTTCCAGATTCTGGCCACCCTAACTGTAAAATATTGCCTTCTGATCTCTAACCTAAACCTTTCTCCATCAGCTTATTACCATTGTTCCTCGTCACCCAATATTCAATGGTAATAAGCTGATGGAGAAAAGTTTAGGTTAGAGATCACTGAACTCTGCCATAGGGTATACTGCCCTCAAGGGAC
>NW_005842159.1:82447-126865 GCF_000455745.1 Alligator sinensis | reverse complement strand
AATCAGGGCCACTGGGGCCAGACTATTTTATTCAAGTGGACTCAAAGGAATAAAGACTCTGAAAATAGTAGTGGTAAACATGGGTAGAAAGAAAATAGCCCCAGAGCGGGAGGGTCATAGAGGACTAGATAGAACAGATGACTCTTTCTTAAGGCCCCAGGGCCAGAAGCCTAATAATGCAGGGTAAAACACTCCCATCTCCCAAGCAAGCAATTAGCCAGCCAACCAACCAGTCAAGACAAAACCTAGGGGAAGGGGGGTGGGAAGAGAAACAAAAGGTCTCCTGCTCTTGTTCTGCAGAAAGAGGAGTAACAGGAAGAAATATTTTCTAACAGGCTTCAACCTCAGGATAGGCTGCCACCACTGTCTTTCCCAGACTGTCTTCATGGAAACTTGAAAGGATGTCTAATACACTTCATGCCTGAGGTAATTTTATATAGAAAAAACTTTTATGCCAAGCCGGGGTAGAGCTGATTTTGGACATTGAAAGCATCTACAGAGAAAGAAAGAGCAGTCTCAGGGGTAAGGTCTTCACACACAGAATGATCATTATTAGAATATGTGCTTGTTAATATGCTGCAGCACTGATAACATTAATAAAATCACTGATACTGAAAGGGACTTTGGTGTATATCATCTGGAAGAAGGCAGGGCAGTGTCAGCATATTTACAAAGGCATAAATTTCTGTAGACTACAGCCTACTTTGTCAGATTATCATTTTGTGCTAAGAAGAAATGTTTTTCAAACTTAAAAAATAACTATATGTATCAAATAATGACTACATCTCTCTCAAATACTACATAGTGCATTTTTATTTTTGAACAGTGCTAATCAGTTTAAGAAGTGATGTTACAGCATTTGTTATTAACAGACTTGCTCAATCTCATAAACTCACTCTTTCTTTCAAAGGTAACATCTGATTTCATCTTCTCTAGGTGGCCATTTCAATTCATAAGATACTTTCCCTTAAAAAAAAAATTAGGATCAAGGTTTCTCTTACCCTTTTCTTTGCCCCCAACCCTCCCCAAGGCCACCTTGTGTTTTGGCTACTAGTCATCCATCCCAAGCTGCTGTGTTTTGTATTGATTGGCTATGCACATATTTTCTAGGCATCTATCAAATTTGGTATTAAATATTTTAATGCACATTTTCAAAAAGGGGGGGGGGGAGTAGTATTTTCCCTTTCAGATCAAAGAACGTGCACATATTAAACCCATGCCCTCCATGAGGACTGAGATTCCAAGACTTTCTGTGCCCCCCCCTCCACACACACACGCACACGCCCCAGCTAAATAATGAATTAGGGCCATTAGCAGAAACTGGATGTGTTCCATATTTCTTTGCAAACATAAGGGTTAGAAACCTTTTAAAGGACTGACAAAGTTCTCATGTAATCACAAATAAGTAAGCTTTGGAGCTTTAAGAAAAATGCCAGATCTCGTGAGACATGTTAGAATTAGTGATGCTGACTACCTCTGCATGCCTCCCTCATGCAAAATGCAGATCTTGAGCTTAAAACACATCCCGTAACATACCACTACGTTGCCAATGAATTACACTCACCAGCAGGGTCAGGAGGAAAGTGTTTCCTGGGACTGGCAGCTATGTGATCCTCTACCACTTTGGTTGAGAGGTAGGGAAGAGAGAGGCAGAAGTAGGCAACGAAACAAATGCTTGTTGCCTCTTTACTCCCTATTTTATGTGAAATGAACATCACCCCTAAGTCATGAAGGTCATCAACCCTGCAGCTGAGACTTTTTCTGCTGCCTCGTGTTCCCAGGGGACACCAGGGAATGTGCTTGCCTTAAGAGAAACTGCAACGGAGCTACAGCTCTTCCTCTATATGAGTTACCACAAGTCCTTTTCAAAGACAAAGCCATACATTTCCACTGTCAAAATAACCGCCATTGTCCTCAAGGGCATGTATTTCCCAAGCTTCTTTGGCTATCCATTGATATGAGCATGACGTCTGGTGGGAGGGGGATTATTGGTAAATTTTAAGGTGGTTGAGAAGTCTAATCTGTGCTCTGCAAGTTTTTTAAACAGATCTGACAGGTGGTGCCTTGGAGGGGTGGGGGGGAGGCACAGCTGTTGGCCAGGATGTTGTGTGCCTTCCTTCCTCCTCTGCCATTTCTTGGCTTCCTGAGCAAAAAGATTCTCTTCAAAGTGGGCTGTAGCTTTATGTATGGTGCAGCGCTATTGAGACCTGTTACCAGCCAGTACTTCCCTGTTTGTAAGGTTGATGCCACCCTTCTTAAGGTGTACTTTCTGAGCACTCTTGTAGTGCTTCCTCTGTCCTCCACAGGTCCTCTTACCATCGCTGAGTTGAGAGAAGAAGACTTGGAAGATGAGTGTCAGCCATCTGCATGCAACGGCCAGCCCAGCAGAGTTGAAGTTCCATGATTTTTTGCCTCAATGCTGCTTATGTTAGCTGAAGAGAAGATGCTGGCATTGGTCTTCTCATCTAATGCAAAGGATCTTCCTAAGGCAACGCTGATGGAACCATTCCTGGCACTTGAGATGGCTTCAATATGTCACCTGCACCTCACACCTGTAAAGGAGGGTGGGGATAACCACTGCATTGTAGACCAGGATCTTAGTTTCTATCTGCCCATCTCAGTCAGCAATGACACAAGCAGTTTTCTGAAGGCAAGCTAACTGCCGCCTCAAAAACAGAGGTTTCTGTCCTACGGCTCCCTGTCAGGATCATTGACTGGTAGCAAAAACTGACACACGGGGCAGAATTCACGCCCTTCACTTTTCCATGCAGCCAATCCAACGGCACTCCTTACATGCCCCATTCCCCAATCCTCCTGCTATAAACTTTAAATCACGTTTGCCTTAGTTACGAGAGAGCCAGGGGTAGTTACAGTCACAGCGAAGAGTCAGAAATGCTGTTTCTAAGGATGACAGAATCTGCCATGGCCCATCTCGTGGCCTGCCCACACGCACTGGCGGCGCCAGAGCAGGTGCTGCCTGGCCTGGGGCACTGAGCGCTGTGCAGCACCTCCTCCCCTGCCCACCACACGGCTGGAACTGCCATTTGGGTCCCGCTCAGGGAGGGGGGCTCTGAGGCGAGTGCAGGAGCTGCACATCCCTTCATCCACCCGCCCTGGTGCTGCCCACCCTGCCTCACCCCTCCTGTGCGCAGAGAAGACGGATGAGGCCGGCAGGTGGGCTGAGCAGGGCAGGCCGGAGCCCACGGAGCCCCCCGCCGGGCCTGGCACAGCGCATCCCCCCGTGGGTGGCGCTTTGGCAGTGCAGCATGAGTGCTGTGCGCCCCACCATGGTGCCACCTTTTCCTTGCCCCTGAGCTGCGGGCTCTGCCCCACTCCCGGGTCATGACTCGGAGAGGAGACCAAAGCTGGTTCCTCCTTCCCAATTCCCACTTCCCTTTTTTCTTCAGCCTCACAGACTTGGAGCCTTTTTCTGTGCCAGGTCCCTAGGGCAGGGCACTGCAGGCAGAGGAGGAGGAGGCCTTCCCCTTAGTTAAACTTCAATGTGTCCCTCTGCCCCCACTGGAAGAGGTGCTGTCAGCTAGCACCTGGATCCCCACTTGGCTGAGATCTGCGGGCCTGAGGGTGCTGGAAGCCTTCCCCGCTGTGCCACTACTGAGCACTCACAGCCTGGGCAGTAACAGCGCACTTTCCTTCAGGATACCCTGCCAGTGCCTCTGTCCCCACTGCAGTGCCCAGCTGGAAGGGGCAAATGGCTTCCTTACAGGCATCTCTTAGCCTCTGGGCTGCCCACGTCCAGTTCCTGTGCAGTTTTGTAGAGGTTGGAGAGCTCTGGGAAGTGATTCAGCATCAGGTAAAGCCAAGTAGAAGATGTTCACCATGTGGGAAGTAAGGATGTTTAAAGTACCCTTCTCCCTGTTGTATCCAACATAGTGAGACTTGGATACAACATCACAGGTTGGGATGTAAATACCCTGATAGGTGCAGGAGGAGTTGGAGCCTTTGAGGTCCTCTCATAAAGAGACTAAAAAATTAGGAATCAAAAGAAGTCAATGCAATGGAACTGCATTTGCTAAAACTCAGGCTTTTTAAAAAAGGCAACCACTACTGAATTCCCCTTACAAGGGATATATTTTAAAGAAATGGATCATTTGCTGCTCTATTTTCTTCAGTTCACAAGCCTATCCTGGGCCATTTGTCTGCAGGAATGGTGTTGCCCACACAATTCCAAACTGCTCAACAGTTGCAAATCCTTATACCCCCAGGCTGCGAGTTGAAGTCTAGTTCAACCATCACTTTTTTGTTGTCTTCTTGTACTAAGAAGTGAACAAACCATGAAGAACAGCTGTCCCTGCAAGTCATTTCCAACAAATTAGTAGAACAGTAGGGGGAAGTTTATTCTGCTATATTTCCTAAGTAGAAAAACAAGGTCCAATTTTGATCTTGCAGCATTGTTATAAGTTATAACTCCGTGTACTTTTTTTTGTTTAATTCTAATTTTAGTAGTCTTCTGGCAAACTCAGAATATCTACTATTGGAGAAGGATGTAGGTCGGGTAAGTCACAAAATCAGGATCTGAACTTCCCCAAGGTCTGATGCAGATCACAGGTTCAGTTGCACTTAAATACTACTCTGTAATGCAAAGCTTTCAAAAAAGCAGAAATTCTGCTACAGGAATAAATTAATTATTTTGTAAAAATCAGATGCTGCTTAGTGAGCTATATAAGATGGTACTCTGGTGCCATAAAGCAACAGCTGAGGCTAAACATATTGGATATTATGGTGGTGAACCTTCAGAACAGAAAACTGTAAGGTTATCTTTCAATCCACAGCACTACCCAAGGCTAGAGAGCATCCATCTGTTCAGTCACAGCTTGCACAGTAGGCAAGTTTTGCCCTTTAACAAAACAACAGTATTTCTAAAGACTTGGCTTGCTGTTTTGCAGGGAATTTTGTTTCATTGTGCTGTTTTAATCAGACAGTTTCCCTCCCTCCCATCCTTCAGTAAATTCCTTTATACTGTTTGTAAAGAAATGATGAACACATTTTTCCCTCAAGTCTTGCAGCATGTCCCCCTAAAAATTTTTGTACAGTATACTGCACAAGGATCCAAGTTGTGGGCATTGCTATCAAAAGTTACCATGTAACATTCCACTTGCTCTCATGCTAAACCTGAACTTCTTCTCACCATATCCCTTCCCATATTTCATCTTGACGACAAGTCAAAATTAAGGGCCTGGGAGCTCTCTGACCATACAGATTATAGTGACTGCTACAGAATAGAGGCTTCTGTTCTGTAGGCAACTATTGATCCTTTGGATCATAGTGTACACCTAAGAGGTCTAGTAAGATGCCTGATGAATCTGTTTATGGCTGACAAGCCCAATGTGAGAGCAACGCAGCTTGTTACAAGTTTCACAGATCCATATGTTGTCTGAGCTAGAGTCCAAGGTTACAGCCTGCTGCTTTCTTTTTTCTCACTTCACTTCCATCCTCTGGATGAAAGCCACTTCATGCTACAAAATAGCCACTTACTAGACATTTAAGACACAGGATGCATCCACACATAATATTGATATGACACAATAAACTCTGGCACAGTTCATGCCAGAGTTTACTGCTCCTGGCTGCTGCGTTTGCACATGCACCTGGGACCACAGCACTGCCAGCCCGGAGCTGCTCCCCCGCCAATTCAACATGCTGCCGAAGAGCTGGCTGGGACACAAGGGTGATGCAGTGCCGGGGCTAGCCAGCAGGCAGCCCCTGCACTGTAGCACCCTCATGCACCAGCCAGGCCCAGTCACCATCTACACATGTGTCGTGGTGGAACTCCACCATAGGATAGTACTTGTGTCGGACAGTACTATCCTATGGCAGAGTTACTTAGTTTACTTAGGCCTTATAGGGGCAAATGTGTAGACGGTGACACTTTACTGTGGACCTAATTAGTCAACTCTGCAGTAAAGCATCTTGTGTAGATGCACCCAGAATGACTGCAGTATATAAAGATGATTGATGCTGATTCCATTAAGTATGAGTCTTGACCACTGCCTCTGATTGCACCTGTGAGGTTTCTGTCCAGGCAGGACCTCTCACCATCGAGGCTTCCACCCAGGTCTAGGTTTGGTGCTGTGGTGCAGCTTGCAGGTTCCTTCCAGTGACAGGCAGGTCAGGAAGTGCCTGCGGTGTGAGTGGTGTCTCCTGGTGATGTCTCTCAGGGAACACAAGAGAACTACAGGAGTAGGGGGCAAGGGCCCAAAGCATCCTCCACCATGAGGCATTCATCAATTTGATGCTGGAGGAGACCTCCAGAACTGCAGAGGAAGAAATGCCAGATGCAGTGCTAGAGAAGAGAGAGGACATGGACACGCAAGAGGGTGGAAGCTGGAGGCTTGGGACTTCTGACAGCAAGCAGAGATTTCACCTCCACCTGCAGTGGAGTCTGGAGAACAGATACGCAGCTCTAGCAGTAGAGAGGGAGGAGCATACTTCATTGGTGGAGGAAGACAGGCCAAGCCTCACCAAGGTGGGAAGGATCGAGACAACCACCACCAAGAAGTGATGAGTGGTGGTGGTTGGAGACGCCTTTCTGCAGGGGACAGAGGGAGCTATCTGCCAACCTGATCTGTTGTATGAGGAGGTCTGCTGCTTGCCCAGAGCCCAGATCTGACATGCCATGGAGGCACTACCAAGGCTTATCTGGTCCCCTGACTATACCCCATGCTGCTCATCCATGTGGGCACCAATGATACTGTCAGGGGAGACCCTGAGCATATCAAAAGTGACTACAGGGCTCTGGGTGCAAGGGTGAGGGAATCTGGAGCTCAGATTGTGTTCTTGTCAGTCTTTCCAATCCAGGGAAAGGGCCTGGACAGGAGCAGGTGCATCCTGCAGATCAACACCTGGCTCTGCTGGTGGTGTTTCCAGCAGAGCTTTGGCTTCCTCAACCGTGGGATGTTCTTCCAAGAAGAAGGATTGCTGGGAAGAGATGGGATCCACCTGATGAAAAGAGGGAAGAGCATCTTTGCAGACATGCTCACTAACCTAGTGAGGAGGGCTTTAAACTAGGTTCACTGGGGGATGAAGACCAAAGCCCTGAGGTAAGCAGGGATGTGGGAGACCTGGAGAAAGAGCAAACAGGAGAGGGCAACAGGGGAGGTGTTCTCATACACTGAGAAATCAGGCAATCAACTAGTAACCTCAGGTGCCTGTACACAAATGAACGGAGCCTGGGAAACAAGCAGGAAGAATGGGAAGTATTTGCACAATCATGGAAAAATGACATGATTCGAATAAAACACTTGGTGGGAGAGCTCACATGACTGGAGCACTGTCATGGATAGCTAAACTGTTCAGGAAGGACAGGCAGAGAAGAGGAGGAGTTGCACTTTATGTAAAAGAGCTGTATGATTGCGCATGAGCTCCAGTATGAAGCTGGAGATAGGCCTGTTGAGAGTCTCTGGGTCAGGGTCAGAGAGGAGAGCAACAAGGGTGATATCATGATGAGTGTCTGCTATAGACCACCAGCGCAGGAAGGAGTAGTGGATGAGGCTTTCTTCAAACAGCCAGCAGAAGTTTCCTGATCACAAGCCCTGTCCCATGGGGGACTTGAATCACCTTGACATCTGCTGGGAGGGCAGTACAGCAGTGCACAGGCAATCCAGGAAGTTTTGGAGAGTGTTGGGGACAACTTCCTAGTGCAAGTGCTGGAGTGGCCAACTAGGAGCCGTGCTCTTCTTGACCTGCTGTTCACAAACAAGGAAGAATTGGTGGAGAATGTAGTAGTGGATGGCAGCTTGGGCAGCAGCGATGACAAGATGATTTGAGCTCAGGATCCTGAGGAAAGGAAGGATAGAGAGCAGCAGAGTAAGGACCCTGGACTTCAGAATAGCAGATTTCAACTCGCTCAGGGAACTCATGGGCAGGATCCCTGGGAAGCCAGACTGAGGGGGAGAGGAATCCAGGAGATCTGGGTGTACTTTAAAGAAGCCTTACTGAGAGCGCAAGGACAAACCATCTGAATGTACAGGAAGACTAGCAAGTATGGCAGAAGACTGGCATGGTTTAGCAGGGAACTCTCTAGTAAACTAAATCACAAAAAGGAAGCTTATAAGAAGTGGAAACTTGGACAAATAACTAGGGAATAATATAACAGCATTGCTTGGGCATGCAGGGATGAAGTCAGGAAGGCCAAAGCACAATTGGTGTTGCAGCTACCAAAAGATGTGAAGGGTAATGAAGGGTTTCTACAAGTATGTTGGTAGCAAGAGGAGGATCAGGGAAAGTGTGGGTCTCTTAGTGAATGGGGGAGGCAACCTTGTGACAGAGGACGCAGAAAAGGCTGAAGTGCTCAATGCCTTTTTTGCCTCTGTCTTCACAGGCAAGATCAGCTTCCAGACAACTGCACCAGGGAGCACAGTTTGGTGGGGGAGGTGAGCAGCCAACAGCAGTGAAAGAAGGTTAGGGACTACCGAGAAAAGCTGGACATGTACAAGTCCATGGGGCTGGATGGGATGCACCTCAGGGTGCTGAGGGAGTTGGCTGATGTGATTGCAGAGCCACTGGCCACCATCTTTGAAAACTCATGGTGATTAGGAAAGGTCCTGGATGACTGGAAAGGGGCAAACATAGCGGCCATATTTAAGAAAGGGAAAAAAGAGGATCCAGGGAGCTACAGACCAGTCAGCCTCACTTCAGTCCCTGGAAAAATCATGAAGCAGATCTTCAAGGAATCCAGTTCTAAGCACTTGGAGGAGAAAAAGGTGATTAGGAACAGTCAGCATAGATTCAGCAGGGACAACTCATGTCTAAGCAACCCGACTGCCTTCTATGATGAGATGACTAGCTCTGTGGATGTGGGGAGACCAGTGGATGTGCTGTACCTTGATTTTAACAAGGCTTTTTATATGGTTGCCCACAATATTCTTGCAGGCAAGCTAAGGAAGTATGGGCTAGATGAATGGACCACAAGGTGGATAGAAAACTGGCTGGAGCATCGGGATCAGAGAGTAGTAATCCATGGCTCAATGTCTATTTGTCAGCCAGTAGCAAGTGGAGTGCCCCAGGGGTCAGTCCTGGGGCTGGTTTTGTTCAATGTCTTCATCGGTTACCTGGAAGATGGCATAGAGTGCACCCTCAGAAAGTTTGCAGATGACACCGAGCTGGGGGGAGTAGTAGATATACTGGAGGGTAGAGCTAGGATTCAGAGTGACCTAGACAAATTGGAAGATTGAGCCCAAAGGAATCTCATGAGGTTCAACAAGGACAAGTACAAAGTCCTGCACTTAGGATGGAACAATCCCATAGACCAGTACAAGCTGGGGGCTGACTGGCTGGGCAGCAGCTCTGCAGAAAAGGACGTGGGGGTAATAGTGGACAATGAGCTGAATACGAGCCAGCAATGTGTCCTTGTTGCCAAGAAGGCTAATGGCATACTGGGCTGCATTGGTAGGTGCGTTGCCAGTAGGTCAGGGAAAGTGATTATTCCCCTCAATTCAGCACTGGTGAGGCCACATCTGGAGTCCTGTGTTCAGTTTTGGGCCTCCCACTACAGAAAGGATATGGACAAATTGGAGAGAGCCCAGCAGAGGGCGACAAAAATGGTGAGAGGTCTAGGGGACATGATTTATGATGGAAGACTGAGGGAACTGGGCTTATTTAGTCTAGAGAAGAGACTACTGAGAGGGGACTTAATAGCAGCCTTCAACTACCTGAAGTGGGGTTCGAAAGAGGATGGAGCTACACTGTTCTCAGTGATGGCAGATGACAGAACCAGGAGCAATGGTCTTAAGTTGCAGCAAGGGAAGTTTAGGTTAGATATTAGGAATCATTTTCTCACTAGCGGGGTAGTATAACACTGGGACAGGTTACTCAGAGAGGTGGTGGAAGCTCCATCCTTGGAGGTTTTCAAAACTTGGCTAGACAAAGCTTTAGCTGGGATGGTCCTGCTATGAGGACTAGATGACCTCTTGAGGTTTCTTCCAACTCTAACTTTCTATGATTCTATTACCTAATTCTATAGACTTCTTTGACAAAGCTCTCGTTGACATTAAAGGAAAGCGGACTGAGACCCCAAACTCACAGAAAGATTGGGCACCATAATAATAAGGTGCCAAGTGTTTCCTTGAGTGTGCTGAGCATCCACTGACAATTTTGGAAACTGAGCATAAAAAATTAGGCCCCAAACTAGCAGATTGCAAAACTCAGCCTACTGTCTTTTATACTAGTAAAACTTAAAAGGTTCTTTCCCCCATGACTTAACAAGCAAAATCTCAGTACAGTAATGCCAGGCTTGTTTTATGCTATCAGATATATTCTATAGCACCTTTTGTCAAAAATATTTTTATCAAAGTTTATTTTACAAGATACCAAACCTCAGAAACCTGCAATATGGGAAAACTTTCCTCGTTCCCCACTTTTAGATATGTCCTGGTACAGCTGACCCTCTTCATTAGTTGAAACAGACACTGCCTCTTGTCCCACATGTTGGGTCCCTGCCACTCCTGAAAGTGGCCAGGGTCCAATCCTGTGTGGCAATGCTCAGGGTACTCCTCTGCACATGGAAGAACCTCTCATTTCCCTGCTAGCAGAGGAGTTCTTAAGGAATCCAAAGGTGCTTCTTTGCTGGTGGGAGACCCAAGGTTTCCCCATCTGTACAGGTGGGTAACCAAGGAATCCCAGGCAGGTGCTTCCAGGCTGCAGAACTAGAATTCCTCAAGGCATGCAGGGACAGGCCCCTGAAGTCTCAGAAGTGCATGTCCAGGGAGGCTGGAGCGTGTGGGCTGCCCACACTTTCCTGCCATAAAGCAAACAGATGTCTGCCACAAAATAATGGCACAAATTCATACCACCTATGTTGCAGACACAAATTTTGGGCAGTTGTGGTACAACAAGAGGTTTGGATGTCTGTTTGCTTGGACTTTGTGCTGCCATAAAAATTTTATGGCAGCACAAAGGTGATGTCTGTTTACACCCTCAGTTACTTGCCTATAGTCAAAAGAAGTCTGTGGCAAGTTTGGGAATATACCCAAATCCCCTGAGGTCTAGAGCCTGTTTTGACTTCCCTTCTTGACACTACAGCGACAATACAATCATGGAAGAGTGCCTGGGAACTTGTTCTGGCTTGTGCAACATCAGACATGTTAAGTGAGACCCCGCTACAAAAGTATTTTTAATTGCTGTTCGTGTATCCCAGAAAGAACAGGTAGATTTTCAGATCCTAAGCTGAGTTTACAGTCCAAAAATAAAAATAGTTGGATTTCCCACTCTCCTCCACTCCATCTTAGAAAATTAGACATGAAGATGAGAAATATGGAGCCCAGTGCACACACACGTCCTTTTTGCAGTAATTTAAAAAAAAAAGGTCTTAGTCTAAATAGTCTGCTGCTTTGAAGGGGCAACGTGTTAAAACTTAGACAGGTCTTGCTGCTAACAACTGCATAAACACAAAATTCTATGTTCCTTCTTTAGTCAAATTACCAATTTTACAACCAGATTGTACCAGTAGATACCAAACCACAAATACCTTCCCTCTAAATAAATAGTTACCATTGCATGTTTAAAAAAATTCTTAAGAACCTGTTTAAAAATCTCCTGAAAGAAAAATCTAACGCATCCCAGTTCTTCAAACAGCTGCTACCACTGATTAGCTCCATTGACTTCCTTTGCTTTCAGGCACAGCACTTACTGCATGAGTAGTTACTACTATTGATAGCAAACACTCTTCTCTTTTGAAAGACTAGGACAAAGTTATCTTGATTACAATAGTTTGTCCACTAACAAAATGTGGTGGCTTCTAGAAAGAACACCGGAGCTCCTTTACCAAATGTTAATGCTGAAAGGTAATTGAGTTTACAGATTGTATATTAATTGTATGTTAAATGAAAGAAATGGTAATCCAACTGCTAGCATATGTGGGTACTTACATTGTTTTAAGGGTAGCAATAACTTTAAAAAGAACAGCGAGAGGTAATGAAAGGAGCACCGAGGAAGATCAGAGTCAGTCAAGAAGAAATATTACCACTAGATGTAGTTTAGTGGCCATTCAACTCCACTAATAATTCTGAACAACTTTGGAAAATCATACTGTTTGCAAACTGTTAGAATTTCCCCGTCTCCCCTGCCATTCTTCTTTTACTTAGAATATTGATGCAAAACAGTAATCTTTATTAGAAGTCATCTACTCCTTCCTTTTACTCTCTACCTAAAAGAAGTGCTTTTGCTTGCAACATCACAATTTGTTGCTGTGGACAATGTCGTATAAAAATCTAAGAAAATTATGATTTCAGGCACAAGTGCACTTTATCAATGGCCACATCATAAAGTGTGCATGCAGTCTCCAAGATGCATTGCACAATTGGATATACATATAACAAATTTCCTTTTTGTGACAACATAATTTCCTCAGCAATCAATGCTGTCACAATCAAAAAAGAGAACTTCACATAAAGAAGAAGTAGGAAGAGCAGATGCCTCTGAAGCAAAGATAACTATGATTTAGGCTGCAGTGTTGTCTCTAAAGATAGTTCTGTTATGGTTTGACTCCGTCTAACTAGCTAGATAACTATATTAGAAACTAGGTCAGCTAAAAGTGTTGTAAAAGGAGACAGTTTATGGGCCAGCAGTTTGAACTGAAATGGTCTGTATAGTACCTCCCTTATGATGACTAGTAGGACATGTATATAGCATTGTTCTGACTTTTCAGAGCTGCCAGGTACGTGCAGGAGTCACTGCTGCTATTCCTAAATAAGCCAGGTCTCCATACAGCTAGCTCAAGCAGGGCACGAGCAGCTCTGGATATCCCTCCACCTCCGGATCAGCCTGAGACAACTGAGACAATGGTAGGAGAGTGGGGAATGGAAGGAGAATTGCACTGAGCAAGGGAGGGGGTGCTGAGATCAAGGGCCAGGGCAATATTCTTACCTTATATGCGGACTTTAAAAGAAGTCCCTGACTTTGGCTTCCACAACATTGGCTGCCTACCCAACTGGTGAGTGGGGACTGTGGGAATGGGAATGCAACCACCCCTGAAAGTGCTGCACCCCCCTTTACAAAATCCTGGATTTGCCAATGCCTGCATCTTCTGTTAACACCTATGATGCTCAAATGCTCAGCACATAAAACTACCAAGCCAGTGAGCTATACAAACATCAGCTAGTGAATCAATACATTTGTTGCATTTACAGCCTTCAACTGTCTGGGGTTAGCACTTATGCTGTTTTGCTCTAGGCCAGTGGTTTTCAAATTTTTTCATTTGTGGACCACTAAAAATTTCAAATGGAGGTGCAGACCTCTTTATATTGTAAGTGTGGGTAGTCACATACTTTTGGTTAATCATAGCCATCTTTTGTGGACCCCTTAGACATAGCCTGCAGACATCATAGAGAGCAGTCTGGTTGTCCTCTGTCCTCTATTGATACGAAACTGGACGCCTTTATGTCCTCTATTTTTCTCTTGAAGAGAAAACTGGATGCCTTGAAGAGAAAAATAGAGGACATAAAGGCGTCCAGTTTTGTATCAATAGAAGACGTAGTAGCAGAAAAACAGAATGTCCTCTGTGATGGCCACCCCACTGCAGACCCCCAGGGGTCCACAGACCACAGGTTGAAAACCATTGCTCTAGGCCAATGGGACACTTAGCATAAGAAGGATTTGCAAGCTTAGGCACGTCCATAACTAACAATTGATACAACTCTCCCTTGCACCTCAGATAAGTAAATCAAAATTATCCAAGTTAACTTTAAAAAAAGGGCACAGCAGGGTGGTTAAGTGAGTTGCCCATGTCCGTGCAGGTGAATCAGTGGCAGGGCTGGGATTAGAACTCCTGAACGAATAGTTCCCATGCCCAATATGTTGTCACAAAAGCTCTGATGTTTCAGTGTTCAGAGGAGTATATCATATTAGTTTATGAAAAGCTTATAACCCACAGAGCAGGATCTTCATGTAAGTTTGATATTGCCTTTGTTCACTGTGTTCAAACACAGTAACCTTTAGGCTTTGTGACCAATCAATATTATTCACCTTTACTCCACCCATAGGCTAGGCACGGAACATTACACCCTCATAAAATATTGTTTGCTTATTATCACATTGATAAGGATTCTATAAAAAACACACAAGCTCTCATTCTTTTTTCATAGCACCAAGCGTATTCTACTTTCTTCTCCTTTTTTAGTCTTCAGTTTCAACTCATGGAGAACAAAAGACAAGCTTTCTGACACACCTATCTTGGAAGATAGAAAATAACATCATCTGAAGACATACGGAATACTACACGGAGAATGGGCCTATTGAACTCCAAACACTCCAGAGTAAAACAAGCTCAGATATTAATGCTGGGGCTTGATTCATCGGGGAAATCAACACTATTGTACAAGTTAAAATTGAATGATGCCGTCCTAACAATCCCAACAATTGGTTTTAACGTTGAGATGCTTGAAACTGGGAAAGATTTTGCTTTAACAGTCTGGGATATTGGAGGGCAACAGAAAATGAGGACACTTTGGCGCGATTACTTGGAGAATGCGGATGGCCTGGTGTATGTTGTAGACAGCACTGATAAACAACGTCTGGAAGAATCTAAGAGAGAATTTGAACTCATCTTAAAAAATGAATGTATAAAGAATGTGCCTGTGGTTTTGCTAGCAAACAAACAGGATCTTCCTGGAGCTTTGAATGCTGAAGAAATAACCAGGAAATTCCATGTCAAGCAGCACTGCAGTGACAGGAACTGGTATGTACAGCCCTGTTGTGCCATCACTGGTGAAGGCTTGGCAGAAGCACTCCAAAGAGTAGCAGTTTTTGCAAAAAACTTCAGGAAGTCAAAAGAAGCTTTTACTCTTTTTAAGCAAGATGAAAAGCTGTGAGTGCTGATCATCTAAACCTGAGGACAGTTAGTACAAACGTTTGCATGTTTTTTGCAGCGCTAACCCTGAAAACTTGATTCATTTTGTAGAGTAATATGGAGTATGTTTAAATAATTGTGCTGTATTTGCATAATTCAGAGCTCATATTTGGGAGTGTTTTAACTAACAATATATTTGGGCTGTCTGTCGGATGTGTGCCTGTGTTTAAACTAGGTAGCAGTAAAGGGGTGCATTTTTGTGCTCCTTAATTTAAGCAAGCAGAAATATAATCTGTGTAGAATGCTTAAAATGCATAGTTTAAGCAGTTTTTATAAAATGTAAAAGAGCCAAGTTCAATGAATCATTGAACAAGCAAATTAAGGAGAAAAAATTCTTGTGGAAGTGCTTTTTAACAAGATAATTTTAAGGATATGCAAAGTAAATTTCATTAAAGAAGAATGAAGTAACGGACTACTACTTTGTAAAATGATTAAATTACATAGAGATTTGAGAGTTATTTGTAGTAATATTCATGTGTGTGTTCTCAGGATTTCATTAATGTGGATACATTTTTGTTCTAATATTGTAAGTCAATCCTGCACAGAACTGAACCTTCAAAATTCTGGCCTTTTTTATTATTTTTTTAGAGAAACTCCAAGAGGCCCCAATCTTGTTATTATTGAAGGCATCTAAAATATTGCCATTGACTTTGGATATGATTGTGGGCCTAGGACTGGTAGAAAAATTTCCAACTGGAGATGTTGCTAAGCAAAATGTTTATCAGGAACATTTTCAACAGAAATGACTCAAAATCAAAATGGAATACTTCTTTTAAAATTTCTAATTTAATTTAGTATTTAACTTCTTGTTTAATTCGGACTTTCTTGTTTTGTTTTGACTTAAATTATATTAACTTATTTTGATGAGGTTCTTTCCAAACTGTATTGATTCAGAAATATTAAATATTTTGTTCCATAAAATACTTAATGTCTTCATTTTGTCCTAATTTGGGTCAGAAAAAAAAAAAAAAATCAAGATTTTTTGCAGCACTGAAATTTCACTTCCCTCCCAACTTTGTGCATTTCTAATACCCAGCTCAGGCAAGGTGCTAAACAGCCATAGATTTAGTCCCCAACAAAAGTAGAAATGCAGCTAACCTGAAACATCTGAATCAAGATCTAAACTTTCAAAAAAAAAGTTTAGACTTTAAGAGCAGAGCCCTAATTATTTAAAAAAAACAATTTCACATGAAATGTTTAAATTAATTTTTTTAATTCATTTTGTTTCTGTGGTTGACATTTTGTTCCTGCTATGTTCCAATATAATATATACAAAAATATTAAGAAAACACTGAAATAGTTACTATTGTGCTTTCCAGTAAGGAAACATTACTGCTTCATGACTGAAAATTAAGCCTGAGTCATTGTATCAATTATCAAACCAGTTAAAATGAAAGATGCTGAATTAAAATTATCTTTCCCCATATTGAAAATTTCAGTACATAATTCTAAATCTAATAAATTAATGTAACCTGTGACAAGTTTGATGTAACCTGTAACCTGTTGAGGTAATCTGTTTTATCAGCAGGGAAAAGAGGGTTAATGCTATTGTCCTGGCTGTCCAGTTCACCAGCTCCAAGGCTCTCTCAAGGAGAGGTGCTCCCAGAGAGGTTCTTTTTAGTTTAATTAGACTGCATCAATGTCTCTAGTTAGAAGAAATGACACTGAAATTGATTCGAGAAAAATAATTTAATTTCAAGCTTTAATGTTAAAAAGTGCTACTCTGTCAAATAATGAGAAATCCTTTATGTGATCTTTCTACATTGTATAACAACATACTGATGGGCAGATTGGAAAATGTTAAATGAGAGAGCTTAGGGAACACCTTATTTATAAAGGTCTACAATCCACTAGAGACAGAGTGAAATATCCAACCCCTTATCCTCATGCTGCATCATGTAATTTGGGGTTTGAGTGTGTCCTACTAAAATAGCCATCGATTCTGTAGGACAGTAGCACTCAATCTCTATAAAATATAAGAATCTGTCATAGACCTTTTCCCCCTTCCTCTCCTTCAATAGGACACTTCCAACAAACAAGCCTTTAACCTTCTCTATTGGCACTCACACCTGCTCTCCTTGCAATGGATATTTTTTCCCTTTGGAACCTGAACAGCCTCCTTCATTCTGGTTGGAAGGTGCTTAAGCAACCGGCTGTTCCAGTGCTACAAGAAGCCCCAGACTTCCTTGAAGTGGCTCTACCCACAGAAGCGGGAAAGGACTTAATTTATTCAATCTCTCCTGACGAAATAAACCTTGTGAGTTTGTTGACTGAAGAATTTTGAAATGCTCATTCAATTTAATAAAGTGTTGCAATTATAGTCAAGCATAAGACCTGAATATAATGCACATGGTATTAATCTACTTCTATGAAGTGGAGTTACAGAACAGCTAATGACAAAAAGAAACAATTTTATTCTTTATTATAAACAAAACACACTTTTTAGGAAGGTAATTCAAAATAACTATAACAGAAATTCACCTTTAAAGTAGTATGATCCTGCTCCTGCATTTCATGCACACAAAAAAATCCCTTAGCTTTCCTGGACCTAATCCTGCATCTCATTAAAACAGGAGTTTTGTTATTAGGTCAGTGAAAGCAAGATTAGTCTCTATGTGAAAGGAAAGCCTTAAGCCAGTATTTCTAAAAGTGGTCCCTAATTTTGGAACCTCTGATCTCTTCTCCTGTCATAATCACTGCTTACAGTAAAGTTATGCCTGGTTTATATTTGTGCAAATTAGAGGAGACTCCTTAAAGCCGTTTAGGTGTCAAACTGAGGCAGCTGAACTAATGGGTCACTTCTGAAAGTCTTGGCTCAAATTGATTAATCAACCCTGCCAGTGGTTGTGGTGCCCCTACAAGTACATTTTGCTTTATTCTCATGTGTCAGTCAGCACCTCCACAGCATGTTGAACTGGCTAAATTCATTACATGCATCTGACTAGTAAAGCCTACAGTCAGTTAACTTTTAATAGGGCTGAGTTGCTGATTCATACTAAAAGCTTGTTATAGAGGAACCTGCATACAGCCGCTTGAAAAATGTTACAAATTTCATAACATTGGAAATGTCAAAGTTGTTTCTGCTTGGCAGGGATCAAAATGGATTGTTAAAATATTAAAATAAAAAGATCTTGATGCTTTTAATCAATATTTGTGAAAATGGTGGTTAAGGAAATGTTATTGTAATGGTTATCAACAATTATTTCAATAAGATGTTGTTATATTTTATTAGCAATTAGAACAAAATTAATGACATTTTAAATATGTCAAAAAAGGCAAGTGCTTCTACAAAATAACCTTTTCATGGCCACTAGCTTTTTTTTTTTTAAATCACAATGATTTATACAAAGGAGTAGTTACTTAGCTAACCTTATAAGCTAAAAGATAACGTTTCATACAGGGTCCTATAACCCAGCAAACTGAGCAAACTCTCAGTGGGGTGAAAGTAGGTAGCATAGCACATAAAAAATGTAATGTAAAAGAAATGCTCTTGCTCATCTGCAGTCTGATTGCCCCTGAATTCTAAGGCTGGTGTGGGAGTGGGAAGAAATTAGTCCCAGTTAAACTGGAGGCCTTATTTAGCAAACAGTTGTAAAAGTGTGTGAAGATCTCAGTTGAATTGTTGAAATGAGTGACTTGAGTCAGCCAGTCATTAAGGTTACATATGAAGGGCTTCTGTCTTATAAGTGAGCTTTACTTTCTTTACTAAGTACCAGTCCAGTACTTAGTAACTATCCTTGGAACTGTCAAAAGGTCAAATGTTAAGACTAAGCTGGTAATAAATAGTATTTTCCACAAAATGTAGATCCTTCCTGTGAGTTGACTGGACTGCCACATAGAGTTAAGTCTACTGCTAGATGTGCATCACAAGCCAGTTAATATAAGACCTAAATAAGGAAATATAGGGGGAAAAAAGTGTGACTATCCAAAAACTGGGGAGATGAATGAACTTGTTGACAAGTTTGGGATCTAAAATTAGCATTTTGTCTTCAGGATAATGGAAGGGAGAATGGAACGTCTTGCCCCAAAACTCCAGAGGGACTTCCCTCACTATACCCACCTGAAGTAAAGAGTATCTCTGAACAGAAACGGAGGTCATGAGTTAGGTCCCTGAAAACAAATGAGCTTGTGCTTGGAATATGGGCAGGAATAATTATTTCCAACTAAGAATTCCCCATGAGATGTCCTCAGGAGTGCACAGCAGAGCATCAGTTCTGCTCCCTTTGCAGTAGATTCAGTAGGATCTCCTGTCCCATGCTCAGCTGGAAGAGCTGGCTTGTGCTTTGGAAGAATCTTATGGCCTACTCGAATCACTGTAACCCTTGTCACCCATTTGGCTATTGCTGTTGGAATATGCTAGCAGGCAGCAGGATCTGTCCCTGATGCAGCCTCTTCTCTTATAAATGTGTGCTATTAAGCCCCTGCTTGGAGCTTGGGAATTGTTTGATGTCAGGTCCCATCTTGAGTAATATTTTACAGCTTAATCTTGCTGTGAAGGGTCTCAGATCTCTTGACTGCTTGGCTGAAAAATATTATCAACAGAATCCTCTCTAATGTTTTCAGACATGACAGAATGGAAATAGCACTGATTGCACTTTTCAGTACAAAGTAATCTTAGGTATAATTGTACTCCTAGGCTATTTTGATATGTTTCAGGGTTTTTTGTTGCATCTGGTGGTAACCGGTGAAAGTCACAACTAAGGTAAAAGAACATACATACTATACTCTAGTAGAACCAGCTTTGTATGATTTGTGAGGGGCACAAGATGCCAGGAGGGATTAAGTCTGAGTTTTGCTGCTCTTTCTGGTCCCATTGGGATAGAGGGGTAAAAATGGGGAGGGCAGAGGGGATATCAAGTTGTTTCTTCACCCTCAAGTCCTGACATCAGGGAAATGGATGGGTTAGCTGATGAGTGGGACAGATCTTGAGTGGGATAAAAGATTTTCAAAAACTCTAGGCACAAAAAAACCCGAAAACTGTTCATAGTGCTTTCCAGGCTGACATCAGAAAAAAAAAAAAATCAGCCTTCTGCTACCACTGCTGTGAATCACAGCTTTATTACAAGCCCACAATCTCATATTTCTTGTATTTCCTGTCCTTACATATTGGTAAGCTCCTACAACAGTGGTGAAAGCTGTAGAAATACCTATAAATATAATTTTGCTAGGTTGCTTGGTTCTGCAGTCACTGACGTGCTCATTTTTCTTTTCTTCACACAAGCTTTGATATATCTCTCCTATTCTGTTAACTCAAAGGAACTAAATAAGATTGTAGAGAAGAGAAAAAGAAGGATTGGTGATTTCTGTGGAATACTGTATCCTATCTCCTCCTAGATGTCCCCACACAGGTACATTCTAGGACTTTACAACTGAGAAGAAGGCAGGATTAAAAAACTGCTTCCCAAAGCATGACCCTCTTCAAACTATAGGGTTATTGCAGTACAAGATCATGATGAGCTTTCAGGGTACATGGGAAGCTGAAACCATCTCAAAATTCTTGAGAGCAGACATGAAGAATAGTTCTAAAACCACTGAAATTGCCATAGGGGAAGGATGTGGTGTACTGAAAGGTTGACTCCTTTGGTTGGCCCCCAGTAACAGGCTCCATGGCCCACCTGTTGGATTTTTCAAATAAATATTTTTATATTGCCTTGTTCAGTACTCTCCTTTGCCATGATGCCTGCAAAAAACTTGTGCCTATCATGCTGATCAATTTTCTCTTAGTGTTTCCCTGCATAACCCCCATCTATCTGCTTTTATTTATTTATTTTTGTATTGTACTTGGATTATAAACTCTGACATGGAGATCATTTTTTATATTCTCTGTTTTGCTTAGTGCCTGGTAGAGTAGAATCCTGGTTGGGATTCCTAGGCACTATGATACTTCTACTACCTACAGTAGCTGGGGTTGTGGCCCCATTTGGGGTTGCACCAATAAAAATGGCAAGGTACCCCCTGCCCACCTGGAAGCAGCGGGGGGCACAACTCTGCACTACTGTCACTGCTGCTACCAGGCAGGCAGGGGGCACCTTGTCATGGCCAGCGTGGCGAACCCAGCAATGGCACGGCGCTTCCCCACCCTCCCACACTGGGTCCCATGCTCTGGGCTGTGAAGGCCCCAGGAGGAGGGCAACAGAGCAGGGAGCCCTGAGCCCACAGCGGGCAGCCTGTATCCTCCCCACCACGGACTCTTCTCCAGCCTGCCACCTGCAGGGGGAGAGAGGGGAGGAACCAGGCTCTGGATGGGCCAGAGGGCTGTGGGTGGGGAGTGAGGGGCACCTGGGGGTGGGGCAGGCTGAGGAAAAGTTGGGGAAGCGCCGATCTAAAGTGAATCCATATAACAAGGGGCACCTGTTAAACACTCAGCACTTGCAATTTTAGATGCATAAATGCACATGCGTTTAAAAGCAGATGTTTTGTGTGCGTTGTATTTGACAGAGTAAGTAACCTTCCGTTTGTTTACTGCCTGTTTATTGGTTAGAGATGGACCACTAACTCGATTGTTACAGGAATTCTTAAACTAGGATTGGTGAATACTTGGAGAACTTCTTGGATCAATACAGTCTGTACTATGAAAAATAAGATAAACTGCTAATGACAAACTATGAGTGAAAAGTAGGTGAGCTACGTGACAAAGCTGATGATGTACCTAGTTTAAATTAATCTGGACCTGCTTTTTCTATTATTTGTTTGGATTCAACTGGAATTAACTCTATAGAAGCCCATAGTGCGAACCTAGTAGGAATCCTTGTCCAAACAAGAAAACTGTATCAATTTAACTCAAACTGCTTTTTTAAACCAAGATAGGTAAATAACTGAAAATCCTTATGCGAATTCTTAGTTTCCAGTTGCTTTAGGCTAAACTGAAAAACCCATTCTTAAACCAAAATAAATGTGCAGACAGGGGTTACACTGGTTTAACTAAATCTAGGGCCATCCCTGGGGGGGGCAAATCTGTAGCAGAAAGCCCCCTTTTCCTCTTGCCTGCATTTGCTCTCCCCTCTTTGGATATGTTTCTCTTTTTCTACCTTTTCTTCCTTCCTCTCTCTTTCACTTTAAGATAAGGACTTGTGTTTTAAAATTTGTGTGCGCGCATTTTGTATCTCCCCTTATAGTTTGGTATTTTTATCTATTTGTGTGCCATGGCATTTGTAGCTTATATTTTATACTCCTCACCTTTCAACTTTCAGCTAAATGTGTTTTAGTAAATTATACATTGTAACAATGTTAACAAGGGCAGGAATCAAACTGTCCTTCCCTGTATCAGGCTGGCCCCTGAAAGAGCGAGTGAATCAGTGATTGAATGTGTAACATGATTGAATGTGTAACACATAGCAGCAGACAGCAATTATCACCTGGAAGCTGCAGATCAACCAAGGGAAGAAATCAATGGAAGACAATGTAACAACCGGGAAATCTCTAAACGTCACTGATCAAGGGCTAGAAGCCCTGGCCTGAGTTAATCAACGCCGGGGACCAACTTTTGGGCTGAGTATCTCCAGATCAACTGCTCCCAGAGCCCTATTCAAAATTCATCAACGGACTCCCAAACCTGCACGTACATGCGGACGACCCCTGGGGCTGACAGATGCCGTCCAGTAGCCACCGAGTGGGGGGAAGTCCCACGAGGGTCAATGACCCCTGGATTGGACAAACCTGAAAACTGGGGAGTCACCAAAGTCTGCCAAGGACAGATAAAAGGCAGTGAAAAGTGACCCTCAGTGGCGCCCTCTTGATCTCCAACTCGACCAGACCTGTCCAGCCAGAAGGACCATCCGGCGACCCCCTTCTGGAAGATAACACCACACTGAAAGAAGCCTCAACAACAGACTCCAGCGCTTGTAGGATAGGTATACCTGACTCTGTAGCCTGCTACTGTGTGTGTGTGTATGTGTGTGCATGTGTGTGTGTGTGGGGGGGACCAGCCCCAAGGTTTATGATTACAGTGTTTCAATCCGCCTAATAAACTAGAATTTTAAGGATCCCGAGTTGGACATTTGTAGCCAACAAATCAGGGTGACTGCCCCAGGCCCTGTGCTTTGGGGGGGGCCTCGTGGAGCCGGGCAGAGTGGTGGCAGCGATTCCATGCTGCCACCAGCTTCATATCTAGCTGCTCGGCATCTGCCTCCTCCTCACCACCGAATCTGCTGCCGGCTTCCTGGTGCCTAGGTCCAGGGCCCTGCACGGGCTGATTTGTCCTGGGCCCCGTACCCTGCTCGGGTCGTCTCTGACTAAATTGGTTATAATATCATGCAGTAGGTTAAATCAGTGTGTGCTCTCATATAGACAGACTCTGTGAAAAGAACCCTTTATTCTAATTTTAAAAACTGAATAGTAATGATTTTATTATTCCCCCTTTATACTTTCTCTGAATTCCCTGGGTCTGGCTCTATTCTTACACAGTGCAAATAGCAAACAACTCTATTGCACTCATTGGGATTACAGGAATATAAAAATGGTACACTTAAGATCAGAATCATATTGCCTATTCTGTTCTTTTGATACACAGTGACTGGGTCTACCCAAGGCATTTATTGTGGAGTTGCCTAATTAGCTCCTCAGTAAAGTCTCAGTATCTATTCGTGCTACTCTATTAGGCTGCAGTAAAATAATGAACACCACCATAGGATAGTATTTGTCAACACAAGTACTACCCTGTGTCAGTGTTATTTACTTCACTGGAACTAGTGCTGTAGCAATAAAGTTTGGCACCTGGGGCAAAGCCTGCAGCAGCAGCCTCCCCTCACCTTGCACACAGATTTGGGGCACACATGCCCCGCCATGCTTGCCCGGGAGTGCATGCAGCGGCAGAAGCCTCCCTTCCCCCATCCCTGCAGCACCCCCCCACCCCAGACAAGCTGCTCCTGGCTCCATCCTACACCCCGTCCTGGCTAGGCAGCGCCTGTTGGCACCCCTTTGCTTCAGCACCTGGGGCAGTCTCCCTGCCTGCCCCCCCTTGCTATGGCACTGACTAGAACACACATGTCGATGTTGACAGGGTTGGCTGGGACATAAGAGTAAACTCTGGTGTGAACTGTGAATGAATAGCACATGTAGATGTGCCCAGTTAGAGTTAGCTGCAGTGACTTTTACTTTGGAATACTACCTTGTATCAAGTCAATTTTTCCAGTTTTGATGCTTGTATCTATACTGAAATATTTGTTCTCCCAGTGCATCAGTAAGAAATTAGCCAGAAAACAAAATACACTAAGAAGAGTCCACTCTCAGCTAGCTAGAGAAATAAATGAAGAGAAGAATGAAAACTGTTCTTACTCCAACAAATATGGCTTGTCAGTTCATTTCATTTACCATTTTAAATGCTTCAAGGTTGTATTTACAGTTGGGGTTTTGTTTTTCCCCATCCTATCCCTGTCTTATTCTATTACGAGGAAGAGTTGATGATAAAAGAATCATTGCACATTACTACGTGTTCATCAGCATCTAACGTAAGTAAAAAGTGCTTTGAAAGCTCATTTTGGATATCTATGATTTGAACACTGGACAGCTGAATGAGCTGCAAATAATCTCATAGCATTCTCAGTCCAATATAGAAACAGAAGCTGGAAGTCATGACAGCAGAGAAAGGGGCCTAGAAGAAAAAGTAACAACTATCCAGATATGAAAGGAGTGAGAAGTAAGGCTGGTATTGCTGGAAGGAGAGAGAAACAGGAAGGACAGGGATCTGAATTGTTGCAGACAGAAAGCACAAGGAAGTTGTGGTTTTGGATAAGGAAAAGCAAGAAAACAAGGAAGAACATAAGGAATGTGAACTAGCATAGGTGGTTAAGGTATAGAAGAAGTGGGAAGAGAAGATAACCCATGAAAGCAAAAAAACAAATGCCTTTCTTGCTGCTTCACTGTATATTAACACAAAAGACAAAAAATTTAACAAACTGCATACAAGCTTCTCAAGTTAATAATTTACAACCACACCTTTCCTAAACTTAAAACATCTACTTTTGTGTACAGGGTGGCTACTCAAGATATAGGTCAATTATTACACACTGAACAGACAAGTAATATTGGTTTATAAAAATCCATTTAGCTTCAGGTCTTATTTTATCTCATCCCCTATTTTGCATTCACAGATAAGGAAGAAAATAGGAACAGTATACTAGTGAACAAAATATGAGACAAGTAAAAGAAAACAAGAGCAATAAGAAAGGAATAGGTGCAAGAGGAAAAGAGAGAGAGGGGGAAGAGAGGTAGAAAGTGTGGGGATTGCAGATGGACCAACCTTTATGAAATTTATGCAAAGACCTCCAGTAAAACATCTCATATATCTGAAAACTTATCTGTAGTCAATTTTTAGGTATTTTCCAGATTTTCACTCCTGTAATATTAATCTCTTAGCAAACTTCCTTGATAGTACACCTCATCCTTTAACAGTAAGGGTCTGTTTCTGCAAACAGCAATTCACATAGGTATCTTTACATGACTATTCCCATTGAGCACAATAAGGTTGCACATAAAAAGAAAGATACTTGTGCCTTTTTCCAGGATTGGGTCATAAAACAGCAACTTTAGGAAGGCATATGCTGTACAAAATAATAGCAACTAATAAATTATTGCAATAACTTCTAATAATTTTATTTCTAAATGTTCATATGAATTTAGGAATGTAGCAAGTTCTAGGCTAAATATTACTGAAAGAAAATGCAATGCTATAAAAACCATGGAATTTATAGATACACAACAAATTATATTTCTAAGTCTTTTTTTCACCTAGCATAAGAGAAACCATGAATATACTGAAAATAAGTCTATCTGAAATGGTGAAAATCCCAGTGTAAATTTAATAATTTCATAAGAAACCATTACAGAAAGTACAGGACTGAGACATCTGGTGGCTTCTTAAAGATATTGCAGTTAATCAAAAAGAACCTAGAGGCAGTAGGTTCTGAAAGGCCAAAACAACACGAGATAATTTTTTAAATGCCAAGAGAAGTTTTAGCTATGAATACCTCAATAATTCACATGGCTTAAATTTTGCATGGCACTGGGACTGTCAAGTAGAAGCTATTAGAGGAAGGCTAGTTTTAGATATGAAATATTTGTAAATTTGGCAGATGAGCTTCCCTAAATTCAGGACTTCTGCCTTGGAGGAAGTTCTAAAATTTCCACACTTCTGTTATACCAAAATAGGAGGAAGTAACTAACCCCAAATCACTTGAAGCAGTTCCGTGTTAAGCAGCTCATAGTGGATAGATCACTGGACTCCAACTTGGGAAAGCTAGTTTCCTTTCTCAGTGGCTGTCCACACGAGACACTGACTGCGCAGTAGCTCATTACTACTGTGCAATAGCTCGTTACTACTGAGCACTAGCATCACGTGGCATGAAGCGTGACCCAACACTATTGTGCGGTAGTAACGAGCTACTGTGCAGTCAGCATCACCAAAAAGCCATTCAGGGACACTACAGTGCAGCAACTCTGGTTACTATGCAGTCGTTTAGTATTTGTATATGCAAGTACTAAATGACTGTGCAGTAACAACCGCACAGTCAGCATCTCATGTAGACGTGGCCAGTGTGGCCTCTAGCCAGCTGTGGGAAAAATCACTGCCTCACTCTGTGCCTCAGTTTCCTTTTCTGTAAAATGGGGCTAGCGATAATGATAGCAATTTCTCTGTTAAGCACTTTGAGCAATGTGCTGATGAAAAATACTACATACAAGGCAAGTATTATCATTTGCCCACAGTGGCACAGTGTGTTATGGAAATTTATAGTTTGCACCCCTGTTGCCTCTTTTAGGCCAGTCTCCTTCACTTAACTGTATTTCCTTAATAAACCCAGACTCACATAACTGTTAAGGGATGTAGTCCTTCAAGAAGTTCAGCCATAAGAGATAATGAGAGCCTAAATTAATATTCCCTCGATGCACTGTCACAATAGGGAAATGTAATTTAATGTTTTGTTAACCATAATTCAAAACAATATGTTTTGAGTTTGTTAAAAAATGTAAATATTGCAATTTAGGTTATATCAATTAAAGATAAAATATTTTATCTTGATTTTTCCAGACAAAAAAACTGCCTGTGAGGTTGGAGAGGAGCAGGGACAGGGAATTAATTTACAGAAACTGCATTTTCCATTAGAATTATTTCAGACCAGCTCTATCTGCCTGTACTCATTTTTTATGATAAAAGATGGTGGGGAGGATTTTTTTCCCACTGAGCTATAGATTAAGAGTTCTAGGTTGTACTTCTAGTTCCGTCAGTGTTTTATAACTTTGGTCAAGGCATATATGTCTAAATTTTCAAAAGTGTCCTTGTGACTTTGCTTAACTTGGGACAATATAGCCAATGTTTTCATGCTAGCCATTATTTTTTCTGTCTAACCACTTTACACATAGACTGGCGACTAAAGTGCATTAGGGGGATCACAGGATGACTATAATGTGACACAGGTACTGAAAAGACAAATGTAACACTAAAATATTTTTGGTAACGTATTTCCTGTACAGCAGTGATTATCAACCAGGGTGTCACGGCAGTCTAGGGTGCCTTGAGATCCTTCAAGGGTGCTGTGGAAACCCACCCAATGTTGGCATTGCTGGGTATGTAAGCTGACTGACAAGATAAAACCAAAGATTTCAAATAGAAATCCATAGTTGTGGTCTTCCTGAGTTCCTTGCAACAGAAACCTTCTCTATCACTTTTTCAACAGTCAAAAAAGAGTGAAAACATAGAGCTAGCATTTTCCAAAGGGTGCCCTGACTATAAAAAGTTTTAAAACACCTGCCGTAGAAATATGGGAGCATGAATGCCACTATGAGATTTCTTCTGGAAGCGTGCTTAGTTCTGATTACTTATGTTCAAGAAAGACTGGAAGAGGTGCACAGAGGAGCTACTAGGATCACTGAAAAATTTGTCTCTTTAGCCCAGAAAAAGCAAGGCTGCAGGAGAGAAGATTGTTCTGTATAAATGCAGGGTGCGGTTAGCACCCAGAAGGGATAAAAGCTTTTGAAGTCATAGGACAATATTTTATTCAAACAATTCATTATTTTCAAAATCAGGTTTCTAACTATCAGCGGAGTAGAACTGTAGAACAGCCATTCAATAGTACAGACCAGCAGTTTTAAGGTGGGGTCTAGTATGTTTGTGAACAAAATGTTATAACATGATTGCTTCAGATGGTAGGAAACTGGACTCTAACTCTGCAGGTCCTCTCAGTTACTAATGTGTGGACAAGCTTCTGGTGTAAGATATCTCATTTTAATGGAGTTACAACATTTGAGGAGCTCAAGAATGAGCTCCACTTCTGTTCCAGGTAGGTCTACTACTTCAAACATCTGCAGCTAAGTAATTCTCTTTCTAAACATACAAATGCCACATTTGGATCTGATAAATGAGCACCTTTGGGAGTATCATTGCCACCAACAGCATGGAAGTCCAGACTTATTATTTCTCATTTAAAAAAAAATACAGAAAACACAACTATTTGTCTTCTCTATTCAGAGCAAAGAAGCAACAGAGAGCACTTGGTTTTGTTTGTTTTTTGCTTTGTTGTTCATCTTTAATCTACAACTGTCTACTTAGGTTTTGACAAACACATTCTGCTTGTGCTAAGATCACTCAAAGGAAAATAAAAGGTAGAAGCTGATTTTTTAAGCTCCGCATTTTCTTGTATTAGCCATTTAATGCTGTATTTTGAATGGGCACCTTGGGTACCATGGGATCTTTTGAAGGGCGCTGCACAATATTAGCACTGCTAGGTGTGGAAACCCCCACACAACTCACAAGATTAAACTCTGAATTTTCAAATAGGAATCCATGGTGTCAAAAACATTCTGACCTGTTGTGGTCTTCACAAGTTCTTTGCAACAAAAGATTTGAGCCATTATTTTCCATAGTCAAGAAATCAGTGAAAATTACGAGCTGGCATTTTTCAAAGGGTGCCTTGGGTCTACAAGTTTGATGCCCACTGGCCTAAGTAAAAATCACAGGCAGGAACATTTTGCCTGTATCAAAATACCCATGTAGGGGCCAGGGAAATCTGAATATTTTCTCATAGGAAGGAAGAAACAAGAATTCCAGCATAGCTGTATATCATGGCCCAGCTTAAATGTAAAAGGTAGGGGGACATACCTGACCTTAAACTATCTTAGTGTCATGGCTCTAATTTTATCACAACAGCACTGTGCAGGCTATTGAAGCATACTGGAATTACTACATTACAATTTGTTCTTAACACTGACCACTTTCTGTCTCCAGCCTGCCCAGGCTCCATGATCTCCTTTCTGCAACATTAACTTCTTGCCCCAACAATAGCCCAGGTATTCCATCTCCTGCTCAGAGCTGTGACAGGATGACAGAAGGTTGTTTTGCTAATCCTGTGCCAAAAGGCAATCTTTCTGTTCTGGGGAAAGTCCCGCAGGACTGGTTTTGCTGTCTCTAGAACCCGCATGTGCCAGCAAAGCAGAAGAACTTGGAAGCAGGTCTTGCTGATGTGTGTGTAGCTTATTACACAAGCTACACACACATATACTGTAAAGTATCTTTAAAGCACACACGCATTAGTTATATGACATGACAAATGGCACACTGTAATTCCTATATCAGCAAGCTTGGAATGTAGTGATAAAAACAGAAGACAGTACTGTAGTTATTTTACATTTTATCAGATTGTTCCCAAACATGGGCTTAGACTCTGCCTAACTCAGGGTTCTCCAAATGCTGAGTAACTGAGGGCTGCAGGAAACCTCCCCACTCCAGACCCTATGTTGCAGGGCCCCTCAACCTTCAGCTGCACTAGTCAGCACCCCCATGCCATACCATATCCTGCTCCCTGCCTCCCCACTGTTGTCCCCAAGTCCCTCAGCTGTGGGTTTCCTCAGTCCTGTGGGCCATGTTGCACTGTCCCACAGACTGGAAGCAGAAACTGGACTCAGGGAGAGGGAAGTCTGGAGACTCCAGCAGTAGCAGCAAAACAACAGCCAGGAGAATGGCCCTCAGGAGCTGAATATGGTCCATGGGCCACCAGATGGACAGCCCTAGCCTAACTCTTTAAAAAAAGCTCTTCCACACAAAGACTAAATTCAAAAGGAGAACATTTATGAAAAGTAGAAACAATTTTTCAGTAGTTTTGTTTGTTTCCCTGAAATTATTGTGCCCAATAAATATTTTCTCCCTACTACCTTTTCATGCCTCAGCTTGATCCAGCAGTGAAATCATAAGCTGATGTGCATGACACCACCTGTTGCCAAAGAAATACCAATAACTGCTACACTGTGTGGCACATTCAGTACTCTTGTTTCAGTGCAGAATCAAAAGCAAGTAAATGATGCTTGGAAAGGTGCTTATTGCCTTCAGTTCCTTTTAAAACAGTGGGAGTTGAGGGTACTCAGGCTGTTAGGATCAAGCCAAAAATTTAGAGCCAAATCCATATCTAAATCTGAACATACAGGTATTTGAAAGTGGTCAGTTGTTTCAGAATCATCTTTAATAATTATCAAAACTGACAACTTATTTTGAAAAACCCTAAAAAAAATTAAGTATTTTTCCAACTGTACTCTATGTTAATGTAGTTATATCCCCATTGCAGGTTAATATCTGAATTTTACTTACTGTAAACTAAAGATTTCCTTTCTATGTAAGTTCTGCTTAGTAAAAATATTATGATAGTAGTTCAAATGATGTTGTAGCCATGATGATCAAAAATGTATGCAAGAGGCAGGGATTTCTTATACTGATCACCTTTATTGGACCACCTGTGTAGTTGGTATAAAACTAGACAAACTTTTTAATGCAAGACATTTGAAAACGACCTAATAAAAACTGTCTTATATTTAAGTTTGTCTAACTCTAACTCTATCCCAAATATGCAGTTGGTTCTATAAAAGATATCACCCTAAGAAATCCTTGCTTCTCATGTAAAAATATAAAACATTTGAGCACTCACTTTTATAAAATATAGGGTCCTTAAGATCCTACCTCTTTTTCCTGCTCATAATAGTGTGACAAAGCACAGTTAGCATGTTTCAAAATTCTTATTCTTTCAGCCTTTTGCAACACCATTAAACGCTATATTTTAGCTCCTTTAACAAAATGTAGACTGTAACCTGAAAGTTGCAAAGTCATTGATCTGCATCAGGACATGTACATTTTGCTGCACAGTAAATTACGAATCTTGAATGTGATGCTGTTTCATGTGCTAAACTCTATTAATGGCCAGACTAGCCTAAATTGTAGATATTTCTGTAAGTGAATCAAGTTGTGTGATCCTACATGGTTTTCTCTATATTCCTTAAAAGTAATCATAATTAACACTTATGGGAGGCTTTTATTATTTAATCATTTAATAAATGGCTATTTAATAAACAGTAATTCTGAGGACATCATCACTGTTTAATTCTAACAAAGGCAGAAGGTAAGTGACTTCACTAACAAAGATAATGATATCCAAAAAGAGGAATACAATCCAGGATCTCCAAGCTCCCTGGACAGTGGTATGACCATTTGGCTTGACTTCTGAGATAAATTAATATGAAACTCTTCTAAGACTAAGCTAAGAGCTATTATTCATTTTATTTGTAACATAAGTGCTTTGGATTCAGAATACGTGTTCAACATTGGTGTAATTCCACTATCTTCAGTGGAGTTACAACTATGGTGAATTTGTCCCAGGAGTTTCTCTGTGACTCTCTGTTGTGAAGATATTTAATGTGTTTCTTAAACTTCCATAGAACTCTGAAATGTGCCCATAACTGTATGTCCTATTCCACCAGTTTTCAACCCCATCTAAAATAAAGTTACTTTCTATTCAATAAAGGAATTTTTCTTGGCGCTAGTACAGGGAATATGAAAGGTGGTTGTGGCTCACCCTTATGCCCTGTTCATATCTGGCTGCCAAAGGTGCCTTTTGGGGTGGTCTGCCACTGCGTATAATTTAAGGCATCACAGCCACATCTACACAAGTCACTTACTGTACAGTAGCTCATTACTACTGCGTTGTAGCTCATTAGCACTGTGCAGTAGTCACGGGGCACAAACCATGATGCGATGCAGTAATAATGAGCTACTGTGCAGCAGTAACAAGTTACTGCACAGTCTACATCACCCAGAAGCTGTGCGGGGACACTACTGCATGGTAATGCTGATTGCTGCACGGTCATTTAGTACTTTGGTATGCAAGTACTACATGACTGCACAGAAACAACTGCACAGTCAGCATATCGTGTAGACGTGGCCCCTAAACTCTAATACAAAAGAACCTGGTACAGAGTGGGCTCAGGGAAAAGATAAAAATTTCCCCTTGAACCCCTTCCTCCTAATCTGTAGGCTATGCTAATTTGCACCATTTGGGCTAGGGACAGACATTACACATAAACTGGTTTAAGTGATCAGAAACTGGTTTAAACCTGTAACAGAACAGATGCTCAATGCACATAAACCAGTTTGAAAATGGCTGAAACTGGTTTGAGATAAACCTACGTGTCTGGGATGTCTGTGCTGTTACAAACAGGTTCAGCCTAGCCAGGTTAGAATAACCTACAAAGATTGAATCAATTCAGGCTTAGGCTTTTTGAATGTCTGTCCCTAGCCTTGGGGATCTGGCATGCAGACTTTTACTCCTTTGGGCTCTGTGGAAAGGACCCATGAATATGGCAAAGGGCCTGTTTAGCTCCAAAATCAGTGAAGGAAGAGAGCACACTGCATGACTATGCCAATATGGATTGGCACTGACAGACTGAAAAAGGAAACCTATCTAGTGCTATTTTTCTTGAAGAGGGTTGACCACAACCTGATCCCTTAAATTTAGGCATACAAAGTGTAGGGGAATTCTCAGCCAAAATCCTTAGGACCTCATTAAGAACAGAAAAGAGAGCCTGGTAACAGAGTATATGAAATAAGATGATATCAATAAAACTAAGCTGGCATAGTGACATCAACAGATCTTTGACTTTATCAGCATCCTAGGTATGCGTTGAAACTATGTTCCAGAACATCTCTCAATGTCTTGTAAAACATGCCTACAGAACTATAAATGGAAAGGTGATGAATCCCAGGAGGTGGTGGATATTTTAAGATCAATTTCTCAGATATATATTTAATTGATTTCATATAGTTAATTTCTTTGTGCAGGAAAGCTGCTGGAAAGTAATTTAGTGATTCGGGAGCACCAGTCTGACTAAAGTAAAGACTGTCTTACTGACAGGGAGGCAGGGCATGTAACAAAGGTCCCTACCCTGACCTAGCAGCAATAGAAGCAACAGAAACCTGCAAACTTTTAAGGTGAAGTCAGAAATATAACTACATATATGGTTCAAGATCTGGATCAATACAAGGAGAAATCGACAAGAGGCTGCCAGTCACTGTAAGTATACCCCACATTTAGGGTAAAACCCTATAGATTATGGAAAGCTTATAATACAATATAATCACAGTGGGAACTGGAGAGAAGCTGAGATGGGAGGAACCGGACACCAGAACTCTGCAGTTTTCACATAATACAGTAGTTCACTACCTAGAGCATGAAGAAGGAGATGGATGGCTGCAGTGAGGGGGTTCCTAAGCTGCAGCTGTTCTTTGGGAAGATTCCATGAATATTTATTTCTAATAATCAATGGTTAGCTGCTGGTGACTATTCAAGACATCCATTTACTAAAATTTACTTCAGTGTATGCCAGCTCCTGCCTGGTACCCCCCACAGTGCAGCAAAGAGTGCTGTGAGCAGAAACAGAAACAGGCATGTGATGAAGAAAGAGACTTGGCAAATGTAATTTTATTTACATATTGAAACTGTTTTTATTTAGTAGTAGAGAGCACTGGTCAAACACATTCTGGTTGTTATTCCATTGATTTCAGTTAAATTACACCAAGGATTAATATGATCCCTTATTTTAAGGTAAGAACTTGGAATGCATAATGTTTGAAAGAAATTTGATAAATGTTAACTGTGCTTTGTCACATTATTATGAGCAGGAAAAATAGGATCTTAAAAAGATATAATATTCTAAAATAAATATTAACATTGTTATACTTAGTCTTAGATCTCCATTTAGTATCATGTAAGAGCCGATTCATTTTTTAAGGAATTAAAACATTTTAAAATCCATTTCTATGCATCACCAGATGTTTCCTTGATGCATATTCCATTATGCTGCTGCTTTTACCAACAAACAAATACCAGGGTGGGTGAGGTTCTGTCAAAGCTAGCAGAAGCTCAGGCAGATCATCTCTTGCTGTGGTTGTAGCTGATGCTAAATATACAGCTTTCTTATTTGCAGAATGGCTGACAACTAGCAAAAAAAATTTGAGCTACTGATTTCAGTTGGCCCATGGGACAACATCAACAGTTTCCCAAGAAGGATGATTGCTAGCTTTGGGTAAAGAGTTTCTTAACAAAAGGCTGGCAAGGGTTGTCTGAAAGCAAACACCTTCCTGGTGATGAAATCCTGGAGGTTGAACCATGATCCAAGACACACATGGGAAGCTGTGCAGGTGCAAATCAAATGCAATGGGTTTTAATGAGTAGAAATCAGGGTTCCCCCTCCCATATTTAATCCAAATTTTGATCATAAATGCAAATCCATATGAATTCCTCTGAATCCAGCTGTCAGCCTCAGGAAGAATCTGATATGTTAGCGTGACTTTTGCTGTTCATGATCTATTACTTCATTATACAGTATCTAAACTATATCATGCTTGGTTGTGCACTGACTAGCTTTGGGAATCATCGTGCTTCCACTAACTCATCAGCTCAGTCGCTCTGTTTAACAGAACACCTTCATGCACTCCACTACTAACTCTTTCTTGAAACAGACCATTCACACTTCCAAAGCTACCAAGATACTGTGGCAGAGCAGTGTGTGTGGGGGCAAGCAGAAAAGAAAAAGCTGGACAATGAATCTTGTCCCCTTATGATAGAACTGAAACAAAGTATGTTGTTTTGCAGAGGGCCCCAAGTTTGCTTGAATTAGCTCTAACTGGCATCATCAGCAGTGCTTTAGCTTTGGGGATTTTCTGGTAATCACACTGTCCAATTAGGGGAAAAAAAACTATTGATCTTGAAGATTTTTTTAAGTATTCTTAAAAAAACTTTGTTCTCTTACATGCAGGACTTATTGGCCAATGCCAACTTCAGCTTGTGTGTTACTTGATATATCAGCTTCTGTGTCCAATAAGAGTAGCTGGATTTCAAGACTTGGGAATAGCATTCTAGCAGGATAAATGGGCTTTAAAGGGGCAGAAACTGCCTCAGAAGGCTGTTTTCTGGATAAGGTGAAGTTTCTAGCTGCTGCAGATGCTGGTATAAGGGTTTGATATTGGCCCTATTGTCTCTGCATGACCCAGAATATATGGAAACAGATTTTGTTCTGTGTCTCTTGAGAAGCACAGCATACAAGATACAATTTAGAGGGAGAGGGTAAGATGACTTAAAGCCACCTTTCCTCCAGTCCTTATTTTGGGTGTTTGCAGAGGTTCAGATGATAACCAGTATAAGTTAGAGTTGCCTCCCCATAGCTGTCTGCAGGCTGCACCATAGCCCAAGAACTATGGATGTGCTCTTTCTTTTGCTGGGCCAGTTTAAGCTACTTATATGTTTACTGTAAACTTAGATTCTGGAGAAAATTCTCTCCAACCCAGTTGCAACCCCTTTCTGACTCCTACACATTGTTAGAACAGCTCAGCTCCTGACACAAAGTAGCCTGGGGCTTTTTAACTTGTGTTGGCCGTAACAGCCCCTCAGCAACAGACCCTGGATTGTTTTAGCACTCCTATAAGGAATAGGCTACAGCTGTTTTAAAGGTTCCTTAAGAAACCTCTTTATCCCCTTTTTGCTGCATGAGCAATGCAAAGGGGATGGAACCTAGACCAAGATTTGACCCCAGCCTAACTTAATTTGCATTTAACACTCCAGTGGGTAAGATATGCAAAAAGTGCATATCTTCATGCTATTTTGTATTGCTTACACATCACCTGAAGCTAGAAGATACCGTACCTGGTACAGTATATTTGTATAAAGTATGTAATTTATGTCACTGTACATTCTTCCAAAGAAAGCTAGATTATTCTTCCTTAATTTTTTTTTGTTTCCTACAAAATGATTGAAAGATCCACCACTCATGTGATACTTTACAAAGGATTGTGGGGAAGATATCATGAGAAGACCCAGTGGGAAGGTTTTGAGTGCTGGTAGGCTGGAGTGGAAAGACTGAGTGTAATGCTGGTTGAGCGGTAAGTACATACCTAGAGGCAGAATACTGCAGGATTATGGGATAGTTTTGTGGTTGATGGAAGGGCTAGATAGTGCTGTGTCCCCTTGCTTCTCAAACACCTATTACTCAGTTCTCAGGTAGCCCTGAGCTGTTATGGTCATGGAAAGACAGAACAAAAGAAGTTATCCCTAATGTGGGCAGATTAAAAGTTAGAGGGGCACAGCAGTATAAGAGAGGAGTGCAGAATAAGTATACTATATTGTTCTTTTCTGCAGACTTCTCATAAATTTTAGAGACTTCAGAGTTTTTCTTTTTCTGCCCTCCTAACCAAAGGCCTGACTATTTGTGATTATTAATGATCACAGCCTGCAATATGGAGTTTACCATACCAGGACCCCAACCCAATTTCAGTGCAGATCAAGGGGGCTCACTTGAGCCTTTAGGACACTACACTAGAGATATATTGTAACCACACAACTTCAGAGCCCCGAGAATGCCAGGCAAAAGGCCCCTAAGGCCATTCATATTACTGTTAAACAACAAAATTACCATTAGTTCTGTAATTGATGTACTTTCTCTGTGAGTTATGAAACCAAACACTTTATGCCGGGTTACAGTGGTAACTTCATGCTTTATAGTGTTTTTAATAATGGATATTATTGTTAAAGTTGTAAAGCTACTCTAATTACAAACCACTCATTTCATGTGCTGAAATTCTTTGATCTCAATCTTTTAAATGCATTTATAACTCAGAAGCAGTTGAACTTCAAAAATGTGTTAACTAGGCAGAATAACTAGTTCATAGCAGTGTCCTGAGTGGTTTGTGTTGTTTTTGGTCTCTTGCTATATAGATCTTTGTTGTTTTCTGTGTTTGCATTCCTGGTACACGAGTAATAAAAAGCTGAAGCGTGCAGTAAAAAGTACCTGAATGTACTAGCCACTGCAGTTTTCCTTCTATCATGTCAGGGTGTCTAATAATAACAGGCGTGTTAAGCAAGCACCATTTGCAATAGAAAGATTAAAATACTCTGGTATTTTAAGAGTTCCTGTTAAACTCACAACTTAATTCTTAATCATAAAAGAAAGCCTTTAAAATCCACTTGAATATGAAAACAAATGAGGGAGTTTCCTTTCAATTACCTGACAGAACAGTTCTTTTATAGACACTATGAATCACATTAGATACTCATAAAAGCAGAAGCCACAACTAAAGCAAAAGAGGAGCTTTCCAGATTGGCAAAGTTGGTAAATGTTCAGCTTATAATCACCCTCAGGAAAATAAAGTGACTGCATCATGGCTTTAGGAAGAGATAAGTGGCTAAAAACACTTCTTCTTTCTTTGCTAAAGTAAATTAAAATTAAAACCACTGCCAGTATCTCTTGCTTTTGAGACTAAAAATATTTTTCACTCTTACCACGTTTAAATAGAATTTTTTTCTGATGTTTCTTTAAAAAAAAAAAGATCTTTTATTTAAAAGACACACCATCTCACCATTGGTTGTTTCAGTAATGAATCAGAGTGCTCCAAGAGTGTTATGGACAGACAGATGGACTAAGCCCTTTATTATACTGGAACTAGCAAATTGCCTGTCAAGAATGATGGGGGGGAAGGGGCCAGGGGCGGACGGAACCCCATGTCTGGCCCCATACCCCCCCCACCTGGGGCTGGCCCCACTTCGCCCCCCCACACTGCTCTGGGTCTGTCCCCACTCATTCCTGCCACTCCAGGTCCAGCCTCTCTCCACACCCCCACACCCCGGGCTGCTCTGGGTCCAGCCCTGCTCTACCCCTACTGCTCCTGGTCCACATCTGCCTCCCTCCCTTCCTGCTCACCACCTCCCCCTCCCTGCTGGCTGTTCTGAGGGGTGTTAGAGCTGGGCAGCAGAAGTGCACCACCACCGTGATTCCCCCCCTTCACCCTCAGGCAGGAAAGTGTGGGGAAACCCTGCTGCTCAGGTGGCTGGGATGTGTTTGCTGCCGCCACAAACTTTCACGGCAGCGGCTCAAACTTGGGGCTGCACAGCCAATCGCCACCCACCCTCTTGGTGGCACATGCGCAGTTGCCCAAAATCATTACAGACAGATACACAGCCTTTTAGTGTGTGTGTGTGTGTACACACACACACACAATCTTAGATGCTATATTTTTTCTACATACAGTGTGCCCCAAAATAAAATATATGCCTTGTTTTTGAAAAGCAGAATGAAAAAGAAATCCGTTTTTGTTCAGAGTTATGGCTGCACAGAGCAGGGACAGAGCTTAACCTTCAGCTGTCTCTCTGTCCCTTTTCTGCTTAATTAAAAGCTAAAACCCTAGCTGCTGCTGAAGGCTTGTCTCTATGGGGCAGGCTATCATTTTCAAACAAGCTAAAGAGTCTCCATGGCTGTGAAATTAGAGGAGAGAGAGACCAGGAGCTGCTAGAAGACAGCAAGATAGCATGTAGTATATGAGCAAAAGGGGTGTATAGTATGTGAATAAATATGGTGATTATTACCTACTTTTAAAAGTTGTTTTGTTTTTTATCTTAAGCCACCCTGAGTCTTTTTTGGGAAAGACAGCATATAATCTCCTAATGCATAAATAAAAAATGTTGAACAACTGTTAGACATTGGTTAACAAGAGATGTTACTGAGAACTCATCCTTCCAGTCCTGTCCCCTCTGTGCTGTTTCTCATATGAACACAGAATCAAATTCAGTGTCTCTGTCCTCATTTTAAAAGGCCTCTCCCTCCCTGACAGATACATTTTAGTGAAACAATAAAACTGATAACTAAATAGAAGGCTTATGGTGCCCATGACTTTACACAAAACAAATTGAGATTTAATTATGCAAGAGAGAAATGTGGATGCTAATGCTAGCCCTGAATGATCATCAGGACTTGCTGACTTATTTTCTTCCTTAAAATTCTTTATATTCTCACAGAGCTACCCTTACATAAGCAGGGAGAAGGGGGAAAGAGGACCCTGATATAATCTCTCATATACCTCACATCCCCATAGCACGTACTCTGTCTTTAATAGTATAGAGAAGAAACCAAGCCAGAGCAATAGGATGAAGCATTGCACTGAAGCAGTTTTAAAAATATTCCTGTTTTCCATACTCCAGTATTTTGTTGTTCATTGTTAAAGGAAAATTATTCTTTGCCAAGTCAATATGATATTGGAAGTTGACTCATATTGAGCTACAGTAAATTGAAGTTCCTACCTCTATAAGATTGTAGGATGATAATCTCAAGCAAGTCTGTGAGAAGTAGCAGCAGCAATTCACCAAAATCCAAAACAGCCTGAAGCTTAACACAAAACAACTGCAAAACACAAGGCAGCTGATTAATTTATATCATGAGAAGAAAAGCTGGAAATATTTTAATGTTATTTGCCTCTTTGGAGGAAGTGAACAAGGATAACTGCAACATCATAAAAAAAAATGAACATTCTGTTCTCAAAAGGAATTTAATAGACAAAGGCACAGGCTTTTACAAAACTGTAGAGGCCTAAAGAAGGCATAAACATTTGTGACCAAGCCTTGTGGTAATAATAACAACGATTATTTGGTGCAAGAAAGGAAGAATGTGTCTGATTTTTTTTTTTTTATAGCTGAGATTTTAAACAATGATGCATTATTTATAATTTATCTGGAACATTTACAAAGAAGCAATTCCTAACTTGAGCAGTTTTTTCTCAAAAAGCATCAGAAGTGATATCAAGTAACCTCTATCCAGCATATAGAAGGATTGAATAAGTCCAGTCTTATACAATGAATGGAAAGATTAAATATAAAAAAGTTTCATATGCATAACCTAGCCAAATAAGCCATGTAAAATGATGCCACTAGATTTTTGTGAATGAATACATTCTGGCAGCTACTGATTTTTTATTTATTTTTTTTTTAATATGTAGAAACTCTCCTTATAATCACAGGAAAACATGTCATACGAAAGTTAAGAAGGATTATATCTCTTTTTGACTTTCTGGAAAAGTTAGTTGCTACAATTTATAAGCTCCGGGTTCTAGGGAAAAACAGGATAGGCTGGGGTCTGCCTGAATAACAGGGGTGACAGATATGCTGTTGAGATCCACATTATTTATTGGGAATGAAGTACCTGCTTGTCCATATTCAAATAGGTCAGGCCTCTGGAATTCCTATGGCACTGTGCATAGCCGGAGTGGAGTTAGGTACTTAGGATGCCAATACATGAGTGCAGAGGCTGCTCCAATGCACTGGAATTCAAATTACCATGCGCAATTACCACGCTCTAGCAGCCTCCTGCGTCTCATGTATCAGTGTCCCCATGCTTAAAAATGGTGGTGGGGGCGACTGAACTAAAGCATGTTGAATGAGCTTTAGTTCAAGTGCCCCCACCACCACTTTTAAGTGCAGGGACGCTGATACAGGAGACACAGTAGCACTTTAATTGGAGCAGCTCCAAGACACTCTAATTAGAGCATTGCCCCCTATTCCCTCCCTCCCCCCACTCCTGGAGCACATGTAAAAATGCCCTTAAATCAGGGGTGGGTAAAATGCGGCCTGGGGGCCGGATGTGGCCTGCCAGGCCATTCTATCTGGCCTGTGGGGCCCCTAAAAAATTTAGAAAATGAATATTCATCTGCCCCTGGCTGCCTATCATGCGGCCCTTGATGGCTTACCAAATCTCAGTAAGTGGCCCTCCGCCCAAAATAATTGCCTGCCCCTGCCTAAGTCCTGGAGAGAGGTCAGTTTTAAAATGCAGCCCTGCCTTCACCATTTCCTACTGGCTCCTTTAGGCAGCTTCCCACTCAACATATTGGTTACTGTTTTGCTATTAGAATGGGAGATTTATTAACAACTGTTAAGTTACTGTACAAAGTTTAGAAAGAAAGAAGAAATCTGATAACAATATAAAAGCATATTTCATTTATTTTAAAAATATCATCTCCATCCCTTGATGAACCTGGTTTAAAACCCTCCTCACTAGGTTAGCAAACCTGTATGCAAAGATACTCTTACCTCTCTTTGTCAGCGGGACTCCATCTCTTCCAGCAGTCCATCTTCATGAAACACCACCCCGTGGTAGAAGAAGCCAAAGCCCTGCTGGCAACACCATCTACACAGCCATGTGTTGATCTCCAGGATGCATTTATTCTAGGTAGGGCTTTTCCCTTGACTGGAAGAACCAATTAACATCACTTGGGCCCTTGTTGCCTTCACTGTTGTGCTCAGACCCATGTAGCTCCTGAGCCACCTTTGTGCCCAGAGCCACTTTTGATTTGCTCAAGCTGGCCTCTGGCAGTATCGTTAGTGCCTACATGGATGAGTAGCAAAGAATAGTCAGAGGGCTGAATGAGTCCCAGAAACCTTTCAGTGCCATCTAAGATGCACACTCGGGCAGGCAGAAGACCTACCAAGTCAACAGATCAGGCCAGCAGCCGGATGCCTCTGTGCCTCTCATGAGGTAGTTGCTGATCACCATGACCTATAGCTTCCTTTTGGCAGCAGTGGTCGTGATCTTCCCCCTCTAACAATACATGGCTTGGCCTCTCCTTTCAATGGAGCAGGCTCCTTTTCAGCCTATACCAAGACTTCATACCTGATCTCCAACTGAACAGCTACAGGTTTAGAAAAGGAGTGCCGTCTATTGCCAGATATGACAATCTACCAGTTTTAACCTTGCAGAGTACCTGTGTCTTTCAGAGTGGCCCCTCTTCCACGATTAGGGACGCACTTAAATTGCAACAGAAGCTCGCAAACTAGCAGCACCTTTACTCTCACTCTTTTTGCTGCGCACCCTCTCCCCAGCCACTAAGTGGCCGACAGGCAAAAACTGTGGCATTAATTGCCTCTTGGCCACTCAGTGGCCAGGGGTGCATGGCAAAAAGAGCAAGATTAAAGGCATTGCTGCGCCATGAACTTCCACTGTGATTTAGGTAGGTCCCTCTCCATGATGCTGGAGGTCTCTGTACATTAAGCTGATGAAAACATCAAGCTCCTGTTTGCTTCTGAGCCTATCCACTTCCTCCTGCAGCTCTCTTAGCTAGTTCCTGAGAGAATGCACCAGGAAGCACTTCTCGCACCACAAGCACTACCGCACCTGGCTGTCACTGGTGACGTGCAGGCCACAGTCCCTATGAAGTCAGAACAGAACCTGAGTAGGAGCCTCAGTGGTCAGCAGCCATGCCTGGGCAGAGCCCACACACATACAGGCAGAAGATAGTGAACACAGATATGCCACTTGTGTCCACCCTAGTTGTAGGGACCTACCGAATTCATGGCGGAAGTAGAGCGCTCAGCAGCTCCTTTTTTTTTGCATATCCCCCCCCCCCCACATTCACCTCACCTCTTGCCCCTCCCTCCCCGCTTCATTGCTGATTTGCAGAGGACCTTGCCACTCCCTCCTGATCAGCAGGGAAGCTTAAACTGCAGTTTTAAACATGGTGCTGTTATTTGCTTCCCTGCCAGTCAATAGCAGGGTTGCCTGGGGCCCCTCAGGCAACCAGTGGTGGGAGGCAAAAATGGCACCATATTTAAAATCACATATTTTGCCTCCCCAGGATCAAGCCACAAGCGGGGGCCCTGCACCAATGAGCGGGGGCTTGGTGCAGCAGAACCTGCAAGATTAAAGGAGCCACAGCCACTTCTGACAAGAATTTGGTAGGTCCCTACCTATTTGGAAAGCCCATCTGCTGAGTCAGCAATTATTTGGGGGACATTCTCTGTCTTCACCTACGAATCTATGACTGCATCAACACCAGACTTAGTTGGTACAAGACACCAGCAAGCTATAAAAAAACCCATAACCAGGGGCATCTAGCTTCCAGACAGAAATAGTAACTTACTTCTGCACTGGTGTAACTCCTTGCATTCTGAAGCTGTCATGCTGACAGGTTGAGAAAGTTCCTTAAAAAATGAGAAGCCAAACACAGGTTTCTGTATGTGATGTGACTCCTTGTCCGCATGACAGTGCCACCACTATGCGCATGGGTTTGATCCACATCTCCCAGTGAGCAGCTGACGGAATTCATGTTAATACAAAATGTCTCAACTGTCTCCACACCTCCACTATGGCCTGCAGATGGTGTTTTTCCCTTGCTCCAACCTGTCCAAAATGTTTCTGTATTATTCCCCCTCTCCTGTCAAAGTTGACTGTAGCGAGGTCATTGTTGGGTATCGTCGCACTCAGTTGTATCTTAGTACTGACTGGAATGAAGGCAGCAAATAGAAAGCTGCAACTTTTACTTGAATGAATTGTTCTGTTTTGTGCTATTTCCACCCAATTTCCCCAAAGGGACAAGGTTTTCTGCTACACTGTGAAAACATGAACAGTGTGGTGCAATTGGCCCAAGTCCTCCGAGTGATCACACCAGTGATGAGAGCACCACCAAGGCCACAGGGACGTCTCAGGCAACCCTCCCCCAGGCTTTGCCCCTTGTTGCATAGCACAGCCTCCTTACATGAATAACGAAGTTCCTTGAAGACCAGTCACGTGAGGTAGCGGGGCTACGGGCCTGTCCTCGGGGAGCAGTGCCCGGGCAGCACGCATAGCAGCTGGGAGGCTGGCAGCAGTGTAACCACAGCAGCCTGGTGCTCCGGCAACTGAACTGGCCCAGACTTGCCCCGATTCCTGTGGCGAGAAGGCTGTCGCAGCCACGCAGTTTCCAGGCCTGGGGCTACCTGGCTCCAGCGAGCTGCAGCCCTGGCAGGGGAAATACCCTAATCAAGATAATGCAATTAAAACGGCACTTTGCAGCGGAGGTTTGCACCCTTGGCTGCTTGCAGACAGGACTCCCTACAAGAGCCTCACACAGCGCTTTCCACTTGCCAGCTTCCAGTGGGAGGATCTCGGCTACACGCAATTTTATGGAAAAGGGAGACTTCTCCCTAACTTGCTCCCGCAGCCACACAACTGAGGGCAGGCAAAACCTGGGGGCGTACTACCCCCAAGCCTCTGGGCTCGGGCCTGCACGTAGGATCCCAGCCAAAGGATTTGGAAGCAGCGCCAGGCAGGGGTGGAGGACGCTTGCAGGGCCACATGTTTCTCGCCCGACTCATGGATTTGGAATTGATTTGACTTGGGACACGAAAAATTTTCCTTAAAAAAAAAATAAATAAATAATACTAAAGCTGCAGCCCATGCACACGCTGGCCAGAGCCCTCCCGCCGGGGCAGGCTGGGGCTGAGGCACTCGGGTCGCCCCGCTGCTCCCGAGCACTCAGCTGGAGGCGGGACAGGCCCCGGAGCAGCACGCTGTGCTGCGAGGAGCTCGGCGGCCCCGAGGTCCTAGCGCCCCGGTCTTACAGCTGAGAGAACAAGCGGAGCCGGGAGACGCCCCAGGCCGCGCAGCCCCTCCCCCCGCAAGGGCGCCAGCGACGCGCTCCCGCCCTCCATCTCCTCCCCTGCCATTGGCCCGCGGCCGGCGGCTCA
>NW_005842159.1:80906-81593 GCF_000455745.1 Alligator sinensis | reverse complement strand
AGGGTTTCTCAGTGAGGGGGGGAGGTGGTTTCGCTTCATTGCCCTTACTTAAGTTTGGGGGCTGCTATATCCATTGTCTTGCAAGGAACCGAGGCCCACACAACTGAGGTTTGCCACAGAAAATGTTTTATTTTCTAAGCCAAGGCCTTGAACCACCAGATGTTGAAGTACTGGCACCGTGTGCCGTCTGGGTAGAGCTGTTTAAGAGCTGGGCATCTCTGTTTTGTGCTCCTTTTGGCTTCTCGGTAGCCTCAATAGGTGGCCCCATGTGAAGTGTATTACCATAGTTTACTTGCCATGCGATACGATATATGGATAACTGTACAGATCTGCATATGGAAGTAATGGATGTGCTTGTCTTGCTATCACTGATGGAAATTAAGCTTCTGCATCTCCTAAGAGTAACTCCGTGTTCAGCAGTGTCTAGATTTGGGGGCCCCTTAGGTTAGTATGTCACTTTCAGTAACCTGAAATTTTGAATTCATTAAGAGTGATTGAGTGTAAGGTATGTTTCATGGATTAACCCCAAAGCTGAGTTGCCTTTGGGGTTCACTGTGTGGTGACCAGAAATTTCTAGAGGCTTCTGGTGACTGGTAGGGGTTGGGTGGAAGTGACTTATGAAGCCGGTTGGGGAATATGCTTTGTTTTTATGATCCCAGGCCTGGGGAGAGTCCAGGGCTCCTAAGG
>NW_005842159.1:73397-80896 GCF_000455745.1 Alligator sinensis | reverse complement strand
CTGATCTCTACAAACACTGGCAGGACTCTCGGGAGAGCTAGGATGTAGTCAGATAAAAGAGTAAGAATTTTTCTTGCCATCTTATTTTTGTCTCCAAACATATGGTCAGTTTTGCTTGTATAATTTTTTTTCTCCTGTATAATAAATCCTTTTGCTGTTTTGTCTGTTTACTGATTGCCTTGGGTAAAAAGTGATCTCAGGGTGAATTTGGGCACATTGAGTGATATGCTGGGCTAGCTCTTTCTATGGAAAGGGGGAACCTATAATGTTTTCCCTGCCCCAGTGGGGAGGCCACCTAGGGCAGAGATTCTCTCACTGCAGCTATGGAGTCTAATACAAGGTTAGTGGACTGTACTGGGGTAAGGAATTATTCTAGGGCAACCTCTGTCTGTTCCTTGGGGCAAGGGGCAGCACAGTGGGGAGAAATACAGAGCTGTGGGGGGGATCCCCTGCAGATAGGTTTGTGACAGTGGCTCGAGGGCCATTTATCTCAGATGCCTGTTCTATAGAGTTGATTTTCCCCCCTTATAGGCAGACAGTGCTTTGGGTATGTGCTAGGTACCTCACTTGATTGTCTTCCAGTTGCATCATGAAATTACAAAAGTGCATTCATATCAAATATTGATGCGTACAGATACAAAGATGACAAAACTGAACTCAGTTTCACACTAACTACAAATAGAGACTAAACACCACAGGAGTAAATCTAATTTGGAAAAGTATCCATGCATGGCCCATGGTGAACCTCAAGAGCAACTTGGTTTCAGGGTGAATCCACACAATGTTCAGTTAATAAATGACGATTTTAACATTAAACACAAACAAATGGATTTCTGTTTCATTTGGAAATGACTGAAAGTATTTACTGGGTCCAAACAGTAACTTTTTTGTTTATTTTTACATTATTTATTTTGATGACAATTTATTTGGAAGGAATACAGTTATTAGTCTTTAAAAAACAATAATAGGTAACAAAAAAATGAAATAAAGGAGAAAATATAAGCTAGAGTTCCTTGTATCATTACTTTTTCTGTTGCCTACAGATTACATGTTTTGTAGGTCTTCTGAAACTGTATTGTGTATATGTTAATCCTGAGGTCTTTCTCTTAATTTTTTATGGCCATTATAGTTTGGATAATTAAAAAAACCCAGTAATTTGCTGGCACCTCATATTTCAGTTGTTGAAACTCCCTTTATCTATTAAAGGGAGATGTGCCGGTTTAAGGAGCATATATTTATTGGGGAAAATTTGTTGCAAGTAGCCCCTAACATTTGATGTGTCTGAAACTTTGTAGGAAAATACTTCATTTATCTTGTTTACTTTGAACTTCATGCAGTCTTTTTCACTATTTTCCCTGTTTGAGGAAGTGGGGGGATATTTTAAAATAGAAAAATGTGATTGTAAAACCACAAAAATTTGAAGGGGTCTTAGTGATGCATGTAAAAACTTTCTTCCTAAAAATGATTAGATTTCAGGAAGTTTGTGTTCTGTTAAACATGGTACATTTTCCTATCTGGTATTATCTAAATAGCCTTGTACAAAATGAAAAACATTGGTAAGCTGTGAAGTCTTATTAAAATTTAGAGACTGACATCTCTCCAGCAAATCTTGGAACGTATGCTCAGTACCTAAAGTAACTACTGTGGCTGATTTTATTTTTCATACGATGGCTCAGGCTTGTGACTATTATTCTTATTTATTAATTGCTTATGCATCACATTTTTTCATTAGATCATGAGATGTTAGTGATGACTGCATTTAGTCAAGTATTGCATTAGCAACTGTTGATTGTATGCAAGCTGATTCTTAATGCAGTTGTAACATTTTGTTCTTAGAAGAAATCTATTAATCAGTCCATATAAGAATCCAGGATTAATTAGCTCATTTTAAATGGTACCCTTTAATAAAGTTAGGGTATGGGCACCTAGATTACCACAAAGTAAAAGGGACTTGGCATGTATCATCTGTCACATGACCCACAACTGCTTGTGTGTGCACACTTTCTCTATGGTAAATGCTGCTCACTAGTATCTTAGCTTCATTTACTGCAGGGTAAGAGTGCACACAGTCAGTTAACTGTAGAGGGTCTGACACAATAAATCTCATGAGAAATCTCTGCACTTTTTTGTCTTGTGGTAGTTTCTCTCTGTGTCCATGCCCCCCCATTTTACCTTAATTTCTTTCTGTTTACACACTTCTGTTTCTCTCTCCTCTTCCCCAATGTCTTTTTGAATCACACTAAAATATATATCCTGTGGTTTCATGCTAATTGTAATATTTACCTGTTACAGTAGTTTTTCACAGGTAGAGACTACTTAAAATTAGTGTTTATGATACAGCAGTAGAAAGAATAGAGAATATAGGTTATTTGTGGAGCAGCTTTAAACATTTGTATTGCACAGTTATGCACTGATATAGTTGTCAGTCATCACTCAGTTTGGATTGTACTGAAAAGAAAACGTATGATTCTGCTCTATTTCTATTTATTATTAGTGCTTTTCTTTTTAGAAAGGCAAGAAAGAAGGTACTTCTGTGTTTTCAGCTTTTAACGTGTTGTGCTAGATAATGAAACTCTTAAACTTCTAATTGACATGCTCACTTATGTGCAGCCCAGCATCTACTTATCATACCAGTGTTTCTTGACGTATTACATAAAAATAGTTGGCATTGCTTCTCATTTTATGAAGTTTTACAAGCCCTTCATGCACCCAAGTATCGGACAGCATACGTGTATGGACTTGTTCAAAACCTTACGATTTGCTGCTTGCACTGAAGTACTGATGAATATGCAAGGAGTAGTTTATGACAACGTTATTCGGGAAGAGCCTAGAATTATCCTTTTTTTTTTTTTTTTTTTTTCCTTTCTGTATTCTGTTCTACTGTTAGCCTCATCTCTCTCCAGAATCACTACACTGTCAATATGTCTGTCATCAAAATAACTACCCTAGAAAAGCTTATACCATGTCAGAGCTATTATGTGGACACCACCTCAGATTTAACCACATGTAGCATTAATTGAGTGCTATACATAATACATTGATCTAAAGTTGACACATCTTACTGATAGTTCATTTGGAGCTGTTCAGATTTATTTAAGTTACTGTGGCTTAAATAAAGCCAGCTTCCACAGAGTAGCTAGCTTTGTTGTATGTTTTCTCCATGTACATGCTAACAAAAATACATGTTAGTGTTTATGAAATGTAATGGAAATGTAAATCCCAGGCAGGGTGAATGGGTATGTTTGGTTATAAGAGGAGGAGTTGCTCCTCCACCTACTGTGGGTATGGATATAAGCCTATTTTCTTTCTGATGTTTCCTTTATATGCAGCTCCATTAGTCTTGAATCCAAATATTTGGGACTTATTTCCTTTAATAACCCTACTGTAAAGAACCAAACTCTGGTATTAAAACGGAGATAAATAAAAATAGTTCAGTGCCCATGCTTAGGTAATTACTGATTCAATGCCATTTTGTCCCTCTCTGAACTTGCACTTTCCAGTAGATTCTAGGAAAATTTGAAAAGCTATTTGGTTGCAAGGAAGATAATAAGGTACATAACAGAAAGGTTTTTTAACTTATCTTAAGCAAATCTAAATGCCATTTCAGTTTGTAAAATGCTATGGTAGCCACTGGTAACAGAACAAAAGTGCTACCATAGTACAAGAGCTACCATAGCATATTACAAACTGAAATGATGTTTAGATTTGCTCAAGATAAGTTGAACCTAAACAGTATTTGATGAACACGAAAATCAGTTTTGTGTGGGTAAAGTTGTGTTGGGAAATAACATAGTTCTTAAATAAAACTGTTGAATGTAGTTGAGACCTGAGAGTCTTTCTGTGAAAACTGGTGATCTCCAGTGGGGTAACCATCTCTTCTTTCTGGATAATTCTACTTTTAATAATGCAGGAATAGCAGACTTGTCCAGTAAATATTCCCGTTGTATATTTGGGGAAAGAGCCATGTGCTGTATTGTATGATGGAGGACTACTTTTCCTTCCAACAACAAGGAATATATTAAAAATGCCTCTGTAGCTGTAATATAAATGGGTATGTCTGCCTACCTTGCACCCAAGTATTTGAGAAAAGTGGTCTCAGAAGCCTTGCTGGACTGTTGATGTTAACTTTTGTCACAACCCAAGGGTGTGATTTTTGTTTGTGTGCGCTTCGGCACTGCTAAATTTTTCCTGCTAAATTGCAGTTTCTTTGCACGGTGGAGTTTTCTGCTGCAGAAGAGAACCCCGGTGCAAAAGAATTCCCGCCACCAGTAGCTTTCTTTGCAGGGTGCATTTCTTTGTTGCAGCACAGAAATGCTCATTGAAAAGAGTCCCCGCCATTGGCCAGTTCTAAATTATTCACACGTGGCGGCTAGTGATTGGATTGCTAGCAGTATAAAAAGCTTGAGTGGTTTCCGCCCAAGTTGGAGGACTCCACGAACACCAGGAGGAGGAGACTTCACACTGTGTGAAGATCTCTAAGCGCTGCGGAGCCTATTGAACCCAGCGTGAATATCAAGCAGGCAACAGGGGTCTGATCAGCCTCTAGCCTCTCCCGGTCACCGAGCACAATCCTCAACGTATCCCTCTTCCCTGCGCGCAAGTTCCACGGAGCCTAGCAAACTTCGTGTGAGTCTATTCAGAGCTCTTTTGGTTCGAGTACTTTCTTCGGTTGGCGCGACGGGCTTGCGGTTTAGAGCCTCCAACCGGATGGGCTAGAAGAGTGTTCACGGGAAGGAACTCTAGTCCGCCTCTTATCTTTATCTGTAACCGCAACTCAAGCAAGTTTTCCTGCCTGCACCGCGACCATCTTCGGTGTAAGGAAACAATCTTTAAATCAACCCCATTACGCGTCCGTGACTAATTCTAGCTCGCCACCGGTCCTCTCCGACCCCGCGTGCTTGGGCTGCTGGCCACGGCCCGCGTGCGCAAAGATGGGCCCGGCTCGCCCCCGGCTCGCACATGGCAACGAGAATGGGATCGGGAGAGAACTCGCACATGGCGACCCAGGTGGGATCGGGAGAGGGCCCGCACAACTTTCACTGCATCTTGAATCCCAAAGAAAAAGCTAATGTTGAGCCAGTGCCTTTTTACCTCTCCCAATTTATTTTGTTGTATGTAAATTTTATCAGGAATGGTTTTGCTTTCTGCTAGCCTAAGTTGAATGATATAGGCCCAAGAACCCATCTTTGCAGATCATGTCTAGCAACAGGCATGACTAGTCCTTTTTTTGACATACAGTGAAACTTGTGAGTTAATCAATGCCACATTAATTTTATAATGTTCTAGTTGCTTAGTTGAAATACGTATAGAAGAATAGTATTCAGAGGCATAAGTAGGAGTCTACTTAAATTGCAGGGATACTTACCAATTTTGCAGGTTCATCATGGCAGAAAGTTTTAATTTCATGGTCATTTTGCGGCAGCCCTGTGCCTTGGTACTGATTGGTGAGGAGGCCCTGGCAGAAGAGGGATGAGGGGGCAGCTGTGATCTTGTCCGCTGCCCTTCATGCTAGCCTGCCAGCTGGTACCTTCCCTTCCTGGCAACAAGGACTGCTGGGAGCCAGCATTTTATTTTTATTAAGATTAGTTGTTGTTTTTGTTGATTTCATGGACAATCTCAGATTTTATGGTTTTTGTAAAACCACAAATTAAATAGGTCTTGAAGCATAAGTTTTCGCAAGCAGTAGCTTACTTCACTATGTGTTACGAATGGACCTGCAGGGAGCAGATGCTATGAATGAATGCTCTGTGCCAGTCCATTCATAATATCTGACAAAGTAAGTTGTTGCTTATGAAAGTTTATGCCTCTCTTAATTAGTCTATAAGGTGTCATTCTGCCCTGCCATCTGCCTGACTTCAGAGTAACATGGCTAACTATTTCTCTCTGCTCTTAAATGTTCACATTGCTAATCAGTTCCAGGTAAGGATGCTTGTAATACAGCATTGTTCTACGTACTCTGCTTTGCTTGGTTTGTACGAACTAAATTAATTATTGTGAATTTGTAGGGATTTTTACTGTTAACGCTACTAATTAGGGCTGTGTATTTGACTGGTCAAACAATACTTAGTCAATTGATCATTCAGATATTGTTACATAATAGTCAGATATTTTAAACATGAATTTCTTGAAACATTGAAGAGAGACTTTTACATTCAGTAGGTTACATACTTACGCTAATTACAAAAAAAGTTATTTTCACTCGTGAAACAAAATAAAATTCTAACGTAGTAATGAATTCTCATAACAATAAATGTTAAGTGTAAATGTGAATGATATTCAAGATTGGAAATAAAGTAGAGGTGCATCAGTACATTGTTCCGATATTGGATGGGCACTGATGTAAAGAAAATTGACCATATTGGAAATTGACCTGATGTGGCCAATAATTTGGCCAATAAGTGGCGTGTGCATGTGCGCAGCTGCAGCGCATCACGTAGGCAGTGAGGAGCACAGCCCGGCAGCTTGGAGAGCTGTGTGCAGCTGGTAAAGACTGTTGTGATGGAGGGGAAGGGAAGGGGTGCTGGGGGGCAGCAGATCAAGGCCCCTGCGGTGAGGGAGGGAATGGGGCTGGGGCAGGTGCTGCCCGGACGGGTTCGGGATGGGGCCGTGAACGGCTCATCCAGGGGTCACAGGGACGGGGGTGGCTCCCACTGCTGCAAGCACCCTGGATCTGGATGAGGTGGGGCATGCTGGGGCTGCCTCAGGGCGGGGTGGGTGGCGCTGGAGGCTGAACAGGTTCAGGTCCCTCAGCCTCTCCTCGTAGGGCCTGCCCTGCTGGCCCCTGATCATACGAGTGGCCCTCCTTTGGACCATCTCCATATTGGCTACATCCCTCCTGAAGTGTGGTGCCCAGAACTGGACGCAGTACTCCAGCTGCGGCCTGACCAGTGGCGCGTAGAGGGGGAGGATTATCTCCTTGGACCTGCTTGAGATGCATTTGTGGATGCACGACAAGGTATGGTTGGCCTTCCTGACTGCGTCCCCACACTGTCGGCCCATGTTCATTGTGGCATCAATGATGACTCCAGGGTCCTTTTCTGTCTCTAACACTGGCGAGAAGGGGGTTCCCCAGCCTGTAGGTGTGCCGCTGGTTCTTCCTCCCCCATTGCATTACCCTGCACTTGTCAGTGTGGAACCCTATCCTGTTCTCTTCAGTTCACCCCTGTAACCTGTCTAGATCCGCTTGCAGCCTGTTCCTTCCTACATCCGTTCCCCACATCTTAGTGTCATCTGCGAACTTGAACAGGGTGCTTGCTACCCCCTCGCCCAAGTCACTGGGTGCGGTCCTCCAGCCAGTTAGTGACCCATCTGACCGTGTAGGCATCAACACCACGGTCTTCTAGTTTCTTGCTGAGAATGGGGTGAGAGACCATGTCGAAGGCCTTCCTGAAGTCCAGAAAGACTATATCCACTGCGACACCTGCATCCAAGGACTTGGTGACCTGGTCATAGAAGGCCACCAGGTTGGTTTGACAAGACCTGCCCCTAATGAACCCATG
>NW_005842159.1:65395-73135 GCF_000455745.1 Alligator sinensis | reverse complement strand
CCCCCGGGGGCGGGGGGCCCCCCCCGGGGGGCCCGGGGGGGGGGGGGGGGGGTAACAGATATCCGGGTCCCTCCTCAAAAATACGGAGGCAAAGAAATTGTTGAATATGTCAGCTTTACCATCAGGTGAGATGACCAGATTTCCTAGCGTGTCTTGCAGAGGCCCCATTTCCCTCATTTCTGGATTTGTGTGACCAAATGGATGTGGTTGCCTGCTTATAAGCAGTTCATTTTGCAGACTGGGAGCTGGATATCCCATCCAGTAGGCCAATACCATAATTGTGTAGGTTCTTTGAAGGAGAACCTCTTAATTCATCCAGCACCAGTGCCTGGATCGTGTATTCAGCTAACATATACAAGCAATGTGGTTTTGTGGTGCCCATATTTTCTGCCTTGGGAGTTATCAGTGCAAGTACTAATTGTGATTTTGTTAGGTCTTTCTTTACTCTTATAGATTAATGATTTGCCTTCTGAATACTGGTGTTCAGGGCCCAAGAGGACAGTAAACCATTGTCTGAATGGTGTGTTTCTGGACGACTGTGATGCTAGCTTAAGAGTGCATGCAAGCTGAAAAAGAGTGCAGGCAGAAGTGTGCTAGATGTCAGGGATGGCTAGGCAGGCGAACAATAGATCTGGAGCAGTGCGTTAAGAATCAAGAGGCAAATTAGTGCCTTTTAACATGTCTAACAGTTGCTTACTAAGAAGCTAGAACATATAGAAGACCTCAGGAAATAAATTACATTTTTGCCTCCAAATGAAGACCAACCTTTCAGGCTCTGATCCTTTGGTGCAGCCAAGGAGCAGGCAGATTGGTAGGGAATGTAAGGGATGGCTTTTATATTCTTTTGGTGTTTGGGAGCCAGTAAAGGTGATTGAGCTGGTATTTTCTGAGGTTAGATTCTGCTGTGCTAAATTCTGGGAAAGATTTCTTGCTTATCTTGGCCCTTAAACAGAAGTAATATAGACAGAGAAAAAGACCGTGATATTAGGTGCATGAGTGCAGCTGCAAGCAAGAAAAGATTTGGTTGGTAGGTATCAGAGTGGTGAGCTAGACGTGTTCAAAAGCCATAGCTTGAAAAGTGCTAAAGCAGAAGACTGTCATCTGGTAGTGTGTTAGTATCATAATTTAACAATACAGGCTAGAATGGGTCGGCAACTCCTGGCACGTGTGCCGAGCGTGGCGCACGAGGCCATTTTGCTTGGCACGCTGTGGCCAGCCCTGGCCAGCAATGGAACTTGGGCTGCTCCCAGCAGGGCTTGCAGCATGCCTGCTGGCTGCAGCCGGGAGGTTCCAAACAGCAGTGCCGGGCTCTGGCATCAGCTCCACACTGGCGCGTGCAGGCGCACCTCTGAGCGGGCGAGGGGCCTGAGGCGCCGTAGGCCCGGTCTCTCCCCTGCTCCCAGCATGGAGGTGAAGAGCTGCGCTGGGCTCATCATAGCCAGCCCGGGCTCTGGGCAGCTGCAGTGGGCAGAGTGCAAACAGCTGCGCTGGGCTGCAGAGCTCTGGCATCGGCTCCGTGCTGGCGGTGACTGCACGGGCACCTCGGGGCAGTCAGCAGGGCACCCCACCCCCAAGATGGTGGGGGGGGGGGAGGGCGGTTATTCTAGCAGCCCTCAACAGTTCACCAGAACTTGGTAATCGGCCCTCAAGCTGAAATAATTGTCCACCCCTGGACTAGAAGGTCACAGTAGTGGCAGTATTGTTCAGTGTCTAGGGCATTCCATGCAAAACTCTGTAAATGTATAGGCTGTCTAAACAGATATCGCGCACTTATTTTGATTCATAACTGTTGAGCCTGTTCTGTTAATAAACTTATAAATGATTAGTTATAATTTCAGTATTTTAACCTGTTTGTGATGATCTGCACCAGTCACACGTGGATGAAAAACATATATAGCTCAGTGATCAGTCACTTTCTTATCTTTGTTTCTCAAATCAAATTGGTTTCAGCTGTTGCTTCTATATATTTATTTACCAATCATTTTGTCCTGTAAAATTATAGTCTCAGATGCTCTGAATTTACAGACTTAAAGCCATGAAAAAGAAAACGTTTTTATTTCATAGTGCCACTGAGCTTCGTTATACAAGGAGATGGCTTATTTCAATTATGTGCCTATTTACAAAATTCTAAATGTTTTTGTGACTTGGCCTCTTAAATTGGGCATTGCTTAAAAAAAACACTGAGGAATGCTGTGTGTACAAGTTAGATTTTATACTACTAGATTTTCAGTTACTTTATTAGCTTAAGTATAAATCCTGACATTGATTTTAATATTTTGTTTAAAGGTTTCTAAATGTGTGTCTTATTTGCTGTTCCTGTGACTGGTACTTTTTATTGAAGGACTTTATGTACTAATGGATTGTGGCTCTTGTCCAGCTGTCCTGGGTGCTGCAGCTGTGTTACATAGGGTCCTATGTTGTGGCCTTTGGTATGTTAGGAAGCTGTTACAGTTTTTACATTCTGCTTGTGGTGACCTGTGTCCTTTACTCTGTTTTTGTTTCTTGTCCCCAAGCATAAAATGGCTTTTTGTTGTTCTTCCAGCTTTTATTAAAATTACTTTTCCATTCTCCTGCCCCAACTAAAACATTTAATTCAAACATGGCTTGTTCAGTAGAGTAAAACAAATCTTCGAAATGCATCAGGTATGATCTTGCTTGTTTTATTATGAGCCTTGTGTTAGGGATATAAATACTGTTTTTAAAATATTTGTTTAACCTTCTCTAATTATATGGGTTAAACGATTAAGCTACAACATGGCAACTGCTGAGAGCGACTCCTAGAGCTTTTGACTGGGGGAAGGGGTGGAGGAGGCAAGCCCAGCCAGACAACACAATCTAGGTGAAGCCTGTAAAGGAGCAATTATGCATTTAATTGATGAGTAATTAGCAGGGATCCTGATTTTCTCTGATTTTAAATAAAATCGCAAATTCTCTGATAACTCCAAAATCCATGATTAAAATAAAAAGCCACTATGCCTGCCTGCCTGTAAGTTGAACACAATGTTTTATTGATATATTTACAATTTTAAAGCAATTTGGAAGCACACCAGTGCCTAGATCACTATAATACATTCTAAATACCTGTAAATCTTGGTATTTGGTTGTGGGATTTTATCATGGAAGATCAGAGCTAATCTCTGCCCCCTTCATTCACAGAATGCAGGTCCAGGCCCCTCAGCCCTTTTACCCCCCACTAGTGGGGGCCCCCAGCTGCCAGGGTTACAAGGCCAGGGACCTGGGTCTGAGCCCTTGGCCCTCCGCAGCAGCACCTGAGCCCTGGCTGCTGCCCACGGGAGGTGGCGGCTTCTGTTGCAGAGTAGCAGAACCTGGCACCCAGCATGGCAGGGCAGAGTGGGGCTGCCCAACTCCCTCCCTCCCTGTGGCAGCCTCAAACCCCCACCCCTGCCTGACTTACCTGTGAGAGCTGCTCTCCAGGCTCCCTGGCAGCCATGTGCATATACGTGCACATGGTGTCTCTGGCCTGACTGCGCTTCTCCCGTTCCCCCCAGCTCCTTGCAGGCTGGAACTCTGCCATCCTGCAGATTGCTCATTGCAAAACTGCAAAATCTACATGTTTCTCTGTTAAAATGATCAGTCTGTGTTTTCTTGGGTGAAGGGGGAAATTCACTTTTTTCTGTTTTTCCATGGGAAATGGAAAACCTGGATCCCAGGTCCTTAGGCTGCTAGCTGTTTTCCTCTTAAGCTATGGGTACTGTAGTTCCCCTTGTCTCTCCCACATCCCTTTCCCCACCACCTGGTTCTTCCTTCCCCGCCCTCCCTTCTCCTGTCCTGGTGCCTTCTGAGTCCTGCTGGGGCACCCACCCCAAGTTGAAGGATAATCCTAAACTAACCCATTATCACTGCACATACCAGTTAAAGGATTAATCATTTAACCTTTCACATCCCTACCTTGTGTTGAGCTGGAAGGATTTTTGTTTCTAGAGGACAAAGCGGGGGGCACTTAGTTGCATGTTGGCAGTTAGAGGAACATTCCCTATTAAATTGTCTTTGAATGAGAAGGAGATCAGTGATATATCTCTTCCCTCCTTCCGCTGCCCCTTCCCTTATCTCACACTTCACTCTGTCAAAGGAAGCTTGTTCTATAACAGTTGAAAGTAGCACTTCCCATATTGTGTGTCTTATTTAAGCCTTCCAGGAAAAATTAGCTTCTAGTTAAATGAATATTCCTCTTCAGGAATACAGATTAAAATTTAATTTTGTCAAATTCAAATTTCAAGTCCTAATCTTCAAGCTTCTTCCTGGTTACATTGCTGGTTTGCAGAAGTCTTTCTTTTAGCAGTTCCTTCCCTTTGAGCTTTCTTTTAATACTGTTTCTTGAAATTGTCAGCTTACTCTACACAAGTCTACCACCGTTTCTTCATTCAAACCTCTTATTAAAATCGTGTTTTCTTTAATTTTCTCATTCTAATTTAATATTAAAACAAGGTTCTTTTAACATTAAAATCTCATTACAGAAAAAATTGCTCTGCTGTCTTACAGATGGAACATGTAGTGATTGCTTTCTGAACTTGAAATCAAGTCAGGCATCAGAGTTGAGTATTTTTAGCATCCGTAGCGGCTTCAAATTTGTTTCATTAACTTCTATAACTTTATAGTCATATTATTCTATTTAAGTACATTTCTGCTGTATGAAAGATGCACAAATTACTATCAAAATTACAAAGCTGGCTTCTTACATAATTCCTGTACCATAACTGCTACAACAACACTCCAGTCGTAACACAGCACTTAAGACATATTTCATATAAATGAAATATGCTTTTATTTTGTTGCTTATCAGATTTCTTCTGTCTAAACTCTGTGCAGTAATTTAACCATGGTTATTAATATATCTGTCATTCTAATAGCAATACTAAGCTTACAGCAGAACTGACTGAGAAGCCTGCCACAGTAGGTAGCTTTATATTGAATGATGGAACTTGTACAAGTGCTTCTGTGTATAAAAGCATGCATTTAGACCAGGGTATCTGGAGGATGCTTCAGCTGAGTGTATTTCGTTCAGGAGAGAACATTTCTAGCTGTATCTAATTAATAGAATTAAATTATGAATTGGGTTTGTTTGTAGAAAATCTTTTTTTCATAATGACTTTATCGGTGCTTAAGCATTAAGGTTATAGAGTGAAGCACTCAAATAAGAAAAAGTGTTAAAGTTGCATGCACAAACTGCATGGATTCTGGCATCTCAGTTACATTGCTTTATTGGGACTCTTCAGCTTGGAGAAGTGAAGACTCAGGGGTGACTTGGTGGCAGCCTGTAAGTATATAAGGGATGTGCATCAGGAACTGGGAGAACATCTGTTCACCTGTGCTCCCCAAGGGAAGACAAGGTCTATCAGTCACAAACTTCTAGAAGACCGTTTTAGACTGGACATAAGGAAAAACTTCTTTACAGTCCTAGTCTCTAGAGTCTGGAATAGACTTCTCCCAGAAACGGTGCAAACACCTACTCTGGATACCTTTTAAGAAATGCTTGGATGGGGTGATCTGACCCCAGCTGACTTCCTGCCCCCTGGACAGGGGGCTGGACCCGATGATCTCACAAGGTCCCTTCCAGCCCTAATGTCTATGAAATCTATGAAACTGAATGCAGATTGGAAACTAGTGGGGAAAGCTGTATACTTGTTGCTTTGAATTTGGATTGAATACTATTTTCACAATCTAGATGAGGAATAGATTCTTTAAGATGATAGTTTGATATTCTGGAGCTTGATTTGGTGTGTGCAAAGGCTTATGTGACAGTTGTCTAAGATGGCAGGATCACACTGACCTAGAAGATCTCTTTTCATTTTGAGTTCTTCTGATGTGAAGTGGCAACTGAAGAAATTTTAAGTATTTTGCACAGTTTGTGCAGTGAGTCGAGCGGAGATTCATAGAAAAGATTAAATATTACCTTACTGCCTCATTCACTGTGAGGTAGTGTGCAATAAATTAAAGTATTTGTGAATTTTACTGTATGATAACAGGCTACATGGTAATCCATACACATGGGGGAAGCACTAAAAATGAAATCTTAAGGTTGAGAGTCACAAAAAACTAAGCATACCAGTTATTAATTCAAGTGAGTTTAAGAGCAATTATCAGATGCTCTACTGTTCATGCAAGGAAGTTAAACTTCATTGGTGCATCTACCCATGCAGTTAATGCAAAGCAGTAAACTGTGGAACAACTCAAGCTGGACTAAACTGTTCCCAGGTGCAGTATCTATATGTGTACCTGGGATGGCAATTTGAGCCAGGGCAGCAGGGTAGGCCCCCAGCTGGCCGGGCTGACCAGATATAATTTACATCTGCGATCAGCCTCTATACGTCCATTTCAGCGTGTTAAATGACTCTGCTGTAAGATAGTACTGTCCCCAACAGTATTATCTTATGGCAGAGTTTTAGTTTACTGTGCCCTAATATCAATTCGCATGTAGACAGTGATGCTTTACTGTGGAGCTAATTAGTCAGCTCTGCAGTAAAACATATATTTAGATGTGTCCTATATGTTTTGGATGCAAGTAGAGTAACTTTACTTCCATTGCATTAGTCTTCTACTGCAATAGTTTGTTCAGTTTTAAGGGCAAGATCCACAAGAGGCCTTCAGGTTGGTGATACTGAGCCATGAGTTCTGGGCACCAGGGCAAAATTAGTAGCCTGTTGATTCAGTTATACACCCTTTAAAATGCCTGGGGGGGGAATTAGATGCCTTTAGAATGGGTTTCAATAACCAGTATTGGTAAGCTGCCCAAGGGCTCCAGTAGCGGTCAGGGGCTCAAGATTTTAAGATTGACCTCACTTACCCCCTTTCTTTTAGAAACCAAACAGGGCTCCTATTTTTCTTTCAGAATATGACTAGAAGAGATGGTGGCAATGTCACTGTTTTTTCTAGGATAGCCTTGTGGTTAGAGCATGCAAGTGGGATATAGGTGGCCTGGGTTTAATTTCTTATTCCTCAGGGGATTCAGTGCATTCCCCACCAAGCCCCATCTTCCTCCACCCCAGGTGAGTGACCTGATCTGCAGACTAAGCTGTTCTGTGAAAGTGGTGGAGCTTTGCAGATCATTAGATTAATTGGGCCAGAGTGCAAGTGTGATTGGTCTGGCAAATAATGCAGTTGAAAGCATATCTGCAAAATGACTGCTCTTCACTAGTTTGTAATAATATTTGGAATAGGTTTTTGGGGTTTTTTTGTTTTTGTTTTTGTTTTGCCATGTTATGTGATATAAAACAACTTGCTTGTCCCATGGTCCTGTGTTAAGTATGTTATTGATTTATTTCTGTGTTGTCCCCTCCCCATTTGATTTTTTTCCCCCCTCTATTTTACATTGTAGATATCTGTTAGCATGTTCTTAAATAGTACAATAAAGAGTTAATTATTTGAAGTGTTTAGTTACCCAAATGCAGGACATGTTGCCAATTTGTGTCATGAGTGTTATAAATGAGAGCAGGGACAACAAAATAATTGTTAAATATTATTAACAATTAAAGGGAGGCCAGCGTGGGCAGATTAACCTTTTTAATTGTTTAAATTTTTTTTTCTCAACCTTCAAATAAGAAAAGGACCTGTACATATATACATGTTCATTTAATAAGCATTTCATTAACCAAAATTGGTTTTTATTAAAGGAATTAGTTCCTAATTAACTGACTCTATTATATTTATTGCTATTTTTATATAAACAATCTAATTTTGATGGCCTCAGTTGAAAGAAAAATGGTTTAATTAAAGTCTTAAATG
>NW_005842159.1:55707-65385 GCF_000455745.1 Alligator sinensis | reverse complement strand
GGGAAAATCATAATGGTCACTAGGTCCAGATTTGGAATGTTATTTAATTGTTCTGTTTTCAACTTTTCAGACTATGAGAAGACAACGAAATGAAGTTGTCGTGGAGTTAAGAAAGGTGAGTTCAGTTAACATTGCTTCTTTCAAAAACAACTTGATGTCTCAGAATTTTGAGTTACCAATATCTGTATGATCACAGTGCATATTCTTTTGTAGACCTTTGTGAAAGATGCTATCAATCTTTTGTTTTATAAAATTTGTGCAGACATTTGGACAACCTTTTAGTGGGAGGGAAGCTTTTGAAAGGCAGATCTTACTAAGTCAGAATCTAAGAACTCCACTTAAGTTGTCTTCCTGTAAACTAATTGAAGAAGTTTTATTTCAACTAGTTACACAAACTTCTGTGATCCAAATAATTGTCTCATTGATAATCAGCCCATATATTATTCTTTTATTTGTTGCTTGGCTCAAATAGTTTAATGAACAGGTACCAGTTGCCCCATCCAGTTATCTGATGTCTAAGAAATCCGTCAGCATGTGTGGTGTTGAAAAACTACTCTCTATATTAGGGATGTCAAACAGCCCATGGGCTGCCTTCTGACCCTAAGGGCTGCTCACAGGCTGGACCACTTGCTCTCAAAGGCTGGATTCAGCCCATGGGGTTCATTGCTGTGGTTGCCAGAGTCCCTGTGGCAGTGAAGTTAATCCCTACTGTTTGGCATGGCTCTGAAACCTAGGGAGTTAATGTTTCTCACCTCTCCTCCCTTTTCCTGCTGCTGCTTAAATTGGTATTTTCAGTTGCTGCTGGTGACTGATATCAGTGGCAAGGGAAAAGGAGGGAGGGGGCAAGTAGCAGCAACATTAACTTCTTGGGTTCCAAATCAGAGCCAAAGCAGCACCCATACGGCCTGTGAAAAACCCCAGGGTCAGGATCCAGCCTGTAGGACCCAGTGAATTTGACACCCTTGCTCTGTATCCTGGACTTCGCTTAGGTTTTATGTAAACTTTGCTTCTAATAATGAAGTGATATTACCATGAACTATCCTCGGTAAAATACAAATAATAACTGTTTTCCTTACCACGTGCAAATAAATTGGGTCAAGGCTACTAATGCTGACACCAATTTAACAATCAGCCATAGCCCAAAGCATACTGAGAGGCAAGGCTTAATTGTCATAAACCCTCAACTTATCTTAGTGGGTTGAGCAGAACCAAGCCACCATGCAAAGCAGGGTTGGGTGACCTTATAGTGACAAATTATGTGTTGCCTTATCTTTTCACCTGCCAGCTGCTGGAAGAGGGATCAGTGGACTGAACTGGCAGGCTTCAAACTCATCACAGGAGATAGTCAAGCACACCCAGAAGTTAGCCTTGTGGGGGAGAGAATAGCAACATAATTGCCATAGTGAGCTGAGCAATCATTCTTAAAATAATTAAAATTAGTATTAGCAAGTGTACAGCAATTGGTGTGTGATGAAAAAAATTGGAAAGGTTTTTTTAATACTTCCTATGAATTCTGAGAGGAGGGACTTGACGTCACTAAAAATACTTTTTATTAGCTTTTTGAAGGTACAGAAACTTTATGGCAATAGGGTAGTAGATTTTTTTTTTATTTTAGTAAAGCACAGTTGCTTTTATCTGGATATGTTTTATCAGGTGTAGATTATTTCTATGTTTACTATTCTGTAAGAGATCTTTTAATTTGCCAACCTGTTATCTTCAGGCCCTTGACCTTCATGAGATTCTGTAGTTCCATCATAATGTATTTTGGGATACCTGGCTGAGGTCAGAGGAAGTTCCATAAAGATGTTGGTGATAGGGAGAGAAGTCTTAAAGTCTCAAGTGAGACAAATTGACATGGTCTCACTTGCACAGTTTGGCCCAAAACAAGAAATCTTCCAGTATAACTACACAAAGTGAGATGCATATAGAAATGAAACTACTGAAAATGGCTACCTTCAAAACTTGAGAGCCTTTCAGAATTAAAAAAAAAAAAAAAATGTCAGTGGCTACTTCTGAGATGAGCAGGAAAATTTAGAAAGTTTAGCAGCCTGAGGAAGGGAATATGGGTTTCAGTATCTGTGGGTGGGTCATCATTGTGCCACTACAGTACTTTCTTCGTTGCTACTGGTGTGTATCAATAGATAACTATACTGTTCTTCAGGAAGGTAAAGGTAAATGTCTGTACTACTAAAACACATTCTTGAATGTTGAGCTATTAACATCCATGAAAGAACTGACTCTTACCAATGCTTTAAAAAACTTCTTAGCCTTTGCAAAAATTCCGAGCTTCTAAACATAACAAATACATTTTTTTCTTTAAAGAACAAAAGAGATGAGCACTTGTTAAAGAGAAGAAATGTACCCCATGAAGATATCTGTGAAGATTCTGATATAGATGGTGATTTCAGAGTGGTAAGAATTAATAATTTGTGTTTTTTCGTGTGGGGGGGGCGGGGGGGAGATAAAGTTAATTAGTAAAAAGCCTTTCTAACTTTTCTGTCTGTTCTTTTTTTTTTAAGCAAAACACATCCTTGGAGGCGATAGTACAGGTAAAAAAACAAACAACAACCCCAACCCTTTCCCCCTCCCGGCCCCCCCCTTTTTTAATCTGAGCCCTTTTGATCTAGTGACAAATGTAAGACGCACAAGTTCTAAATTTACTTATTTTATTGCAGAATGCTTCAAGTGACAACCAAGATGTACAGCTAAGTGCAGTACAGGCTGCAAGGTAAGAACAGTTTACTCAGACCTACAATTCCTGTAATGATATTGAACCAAGAAAATGAGTTCTAGCTAAAGTGCATTGGGGATGTCAAATAATGATCAAGTTAACTAAATTAAGTTCTTTTCACAAATACCCTTGAATCTTGATAGTCATAGGTAAAATTGTTTTTATGTAAAAAAACTGATCCAACTTGAGATTTCAGTAAAGTTGAATTTTCTCAATATTCTTGTGAGTTTAAGGATTTTTGTTAAATAAGTCCTCATTTCAGAGCAAGTTGAGTGAAGTTGGACTATCAGTTGTGTTAGTGTATAGCTAGTGGACATAATTTAAGTTCTGAAAATGGCTATAAACTTAAACTTTCCTTTTTAATGTGTCAAGTATGAAAATTCATTTACAGACTTTTTGCCTTCATTTATGTAATCAAAACTCTACCAGTACGTTTACTGACAATAAGCAGTATTGAAAGCACTGGACATTTCATTGTTCATTGGACATTTAAAATTCTTTAATCATTGTGTTTTACACTAATTGTTGAAAAGTAGGCATTTATTATTCAGATTGTGGTGGACATGCGTAACTTTTTTGTGCTTAAGTGTTTTGAGGTAGTGAGCAACCATCATTCTGGAGAGGCTTTAAACATTACTGAAAACTATCCTTGATGAGTAACAAACACATTACAGATATGTAAAACGGACTTGTCCCTGACCAGTCTCCTTCTCAGTAACAGCATGTGCCCACTTTTGCCCCCTGACAAGTTAAAGCTAAACCCTTAATTTCACACTCAGTAAAGCGGAGCAAAATTACCATGTCTTGCTTGCATTAATTACTTTAGCTTTTCTCCTTTAAACTGAATTGGTTAAAAAGCAATTGTTAAACCAGTGTATTATTTGTGTTGACACAGCCTCAAAGCAGAGCTACTATTATTAAAGTAAGGTGTGAAAGGTAACCAGCTTTTATTGCCTGCTGTTTTGCCTCTCTAAACATTGAACTTAGGGTAGGCGAAGAAGTAAAGATGAAACTTATCTCCAGTTTCCCAAAATGCATATCTAGATATGTGGCAAGGGCAGAAAATTGAATAACAGTAGCAGAAAATAAACTGAAATTGACTGATTCTTGGAGCGAGAGTCTTGAGCTGTCGGTGCAAATAAGACTTGTTATAGTTCTTTAGTAAACCTAAACTGTTCTGTTCTGCTCTTGAACAGCAATGAATGCTGAGGGTTTTTTGCAGGAACTAGGGTATATTTTAAAACATACTGGATGTCCATTTGCAACTCTCCTGAAAAGGAAGCATTCTTGCTCACTTGGTAATCTAAATATCATCTTCTACAGTTATATTAGAGTGGATATCCTACAGTTACTGATTTTTCCACTCTTCATAGTGCTTAACTGGCCATTATCAAATTGTTGTAAGGAGATTTCATTTTACACTCTGTCTTACTCTGCCAGTTACAGGCAGGGGCCCATAAAGCAATTCAGGACTTGCAGCAGCAGTGGAAAATACATCTTAAGAGGATGTGTTTGACAAACCAGTAGCTGTCTCCCTCTCAGGAGAAAGTTTGGAGTGGGGTAGAAAATGAGGAAAGGAATCTGCTTCTAAATCTCTCTGTGCTCTTTTTCCTCACCAGTGGTTCTCTTAAAGTAGTGTCACTTAAACTGAGCCCTGATCCTCTACACACTGTTTGCATAATGAATAAGATGAACAAAAACATGACTGAAAATCATTGTCTCCTTATGTCCCTGTGCTGCTCCAAGTGAAAGGAAGATGCTTTGAAAATGTATCATTGACTTACTTGATATTGTCATGATTCTAGCATTAGTATAACCCTTATTTCCCTTAACAGTGATATTTTAGGTTAAAAGAAGAGGTGGCTGAAGTAGTAACTAAGTTGCTGGCTGTATTCATTTCCTGAGTCTAAAAATAAATCATATTCGGTCTCTAGGATTCTGTTTGCAAGCTTCATTTTTACTTTTTGTTTCTAAACAGAAAGCTTCTTTCCAGTGACCGCAATCCACCAATTGATGACTTAATAAAATCAGGAATATTACCTATTTTGGTGCACTGTCTTGAAAGAGATGACAAGTGAGTACATCTTTTCTTTCAAAAAGGAAAACACTAGCTGTAAAATTAGTTTGGAAAGGCTAATCCTTTACCAAATAATTGCTGTAAGAATTCACAAATGTTTGCTATGATGCCATGTTAGATGCTGATGGAAAATGCATGGTTCAGTAAAACAACCTTTTTTTTGTAGTCCCTCTTTACAGTTTGAAGCTGCATGGGCTTTGACAAACATTGCATCTGGAACTTCAGAACAAACACAAGCCGTAGTTCAATCCAGTAAGTTAATTTGTCTTTGATAATCAGTAATGCATTTCACTTGCACACTGACATCTACAAAAATATGAAGATCAAGTAATACTTTAAAGAGCATCCGCACCCCTGTTTCTCTCAAGCATGTTCGCCAATCCACATTTATAGGGTTGGTCCTTTCATGCGATAGCCAGGATGGTTGAAACTGAATTGTCAATCACAGGCACGTCGCTGAAGGACCTGCCCATGAAGTCTCCTGCCAGAAGTTCTACCTCTTCTCTGGCAAGCAGCATCAATTGAAGCGCACACCTGCTTTTGTTCTACATTTTCTCAGATTTTAAATTCAGTTGGGTTTGCAGATGGTGAGTAATCTCTTGTGGGAACTCACACTGTTTTAGCAGAGTTAATATCTGCTGGTTTCCAGTCTTCAAACACTTTTTTTTTAACTTTCCCTTGAAGGGATTACCTACATGTAAGGGAGAAAAAGATGCAGACTAAGTTCAGAGGATATCACCTTTAGAATTCAATACAAGGACCACATTTGAAGACCTGATATGTCCTTCATGTGTTCAGGAATCTAAAGTTAGGAAGGAATTGAACTTCCCCTAAGCCGCTGAATGAAAGGGGAGAGTTATGTGAGTCTATAACCTAAATATTTGTTAGGTCAAAATGCTACTGGAACATCAGTTTTTGAGTAAAGCTCAATAGAACTTTTTTCCAGTATTGAACTTAGTCAGTAAGGTGCTTGTGCATTTTGAGGTCTGAACATAGAAGTACTAAAATAGTCAAGCAAGTTTTGTAACTGAATTGAACTCAAGTGTCCTATATTCTCTTCCTATTTCTCCTACATCATTTATTTATAGAAAACTTTTTTTCTTTATTTAAAAATTCAGAAAAGTATACAGCTAAAACAGAATGGAATGTCATAATACTATTACAGTAAAAGCTCTGTTATCCGGCATCCCCTGGGAATGGGGGATGCTGGATAACAAAATATGCTGGTTAATTGAGGAGCCCTGGCCACTGCTTCTCACGTCGCATCTGGGGCATCCCTCTGCCCCTCGCGGGTCCCTGTGGGCCCCGTGGGACAGGAAGCCAGGTCCTGCACAGCCCCACACAGCCTGTTATGCCCTTGGGCTGTGGGGGCTCGGCAGTGCAGTGCAGGCTGATTTGACCCGAGCAGTGGGGGTTCGGAGAAACTGGAAGTGCCACAGTGGGTATTTTCCGGTTTCACTTTATCTTACAAGCCGGCGTGCTGGTTAGTGGAGCATGATGGCTTGTAAGATGCCGAATAACAGAACTTTCACTGTACTAGCCAGAAGCAGTATGATCAAATTTTAAATGTGCTCAGTACCAGAATAAACTGGCAACTTCTGATATGATCGAATTTCAACAACTTAAAAAAAACCAAAGGAATCTTTGAAAATTTTATGTTGGAAGCTGAATTCTGAAGTGGCTGTTCAAAACAGAATTGACTCGGGTGACAATACTGTGCCTAAAATTTAGCAATCTGATTTGAGTGACACATTTGACTAATTTGACACAAGCATGAGCAATTTAAATTGACTATTTTGATTGGCTTATCCTTTGATAACAAGAAAAAAATGTTTCTTTTTATTGTAGTAAGTTTGCAGTCATTTGACAACAGCATCTATTTATTGCTGGATTTGGTTTTAAAAAGGATTTTTAAGCCTTACAAGTTATGGAACAATTTCTTGAGGTCCACTGTGGTCTGACAAAAGAAATGCTGGGTGGGAATGAAAGTTATTTGGATAGAAGTAGATTCATTCGAAGTATCAAATGACAAAACTGTAAGAGAAAATGTTGCCAGGTCAATTACAAATATTTAAAGATTTATAATTTTATTTTTCTTACATTAAGGGTGCATTTACATGTGACCAGCAGCTATGTTGCCATAGCTCCTGCAGTATAGCATGCCGCTACCACGAAGGAGCTGCTAAAAATAATCATGCGCCATGCGTACTACCAAAAGGAAGTACTAAATCACGGTGCAGGAACAACGTCACCATACCGACACATCTAGATGCGCCCTTAAAATAATATACAACTTATTTGTTAACAAAGAAAAAAATGTGTGCTTTGCAGTGGTAGCGGATTACAAAATTCTCTAAGCTTTGTTCTTGTAGTTCTGACAAAGCCCGATGAAGTCAATGGAATACACCCTGTTAACTTCAGTGGAGTTGGATTGGTCTTTTAAAGAACAAGTAGCTTTTCTTACATCCCCTTCTAAATAGAGTTACAGAAATGGTATCTGCGCTGTGTTAAGATGTTTTAAGCATCCTATTTTTCCCATATTAAAGCCAACTTTTCAGTGGACCAAAAACAAATATTGAATTGGCAACTGTGGTGTCTTCTAATGGCCTTATTAGAAACAGTGTATACAGAGATTTAACTTCATTAGAAGTTTCCCTAATTAAGCATTATGGAAACGTTTGTTCTTTAATAATGGCTTATAGCTATGAAAACCTCGTCTGATTTGCCTAGTATTCATTGGAAACGCCTGGGATATTTTCCTCTGGTTACAAAGTGAGATTGTAATTCCTCTTGCTTAACGTTGAATAAAACTTGCTTAGTCACATTATACTAAAGAAATGTAGCATGGGGTTGGTGTTGAGAAAAATATTTAACTCTAAAACAGTTTTATTTAAAAAATTACATCTGCTTACCACACAAGCAGGTAGCTTTTGAGGTAAGGAATTGACATGTAGCATGTTTCAAATAGTTAATAATTTTTGAAGATTGGTTTACTTAAACCAGTAACTCTTGGGAGCTGGCTCCTGCCCCTAATTTTCCCTAAATGGGGTAAAAGTGCAAGTGCCTTGTTCTTGATAAGGACCATTTAAAGCTGCTACTTTAGTTATTAGGCAGTCCTTGGTAGTCATTTATTGATGATATTTGAAACTTCAAAATCTCGTAATGGTAAATTTGGCTTTCCCTTTAGTTTTTGGGAAATTTCAGTTTCAGACTGGAAGAATAGGGAAGACAGGATATAGGAAATAGCTTATGTTGCTGTGTATATCTTGAATAGTTTTTAGAGATCTTCGTCAAAGATTCTGAATACAACTTCCATTGATAACAGATGGAAAAGAATACCGAAAATATTCATGATGATCAGTGACCTAATTTGCTTTGTGTGTGGACTTTGTCTCAGACTTTTTTTGCAGGTGGTTTCTGATGGCTACAGTTAAATGAATAACAAACCTCACTGCAAATTAGAGCTAAGTTTAAAATTTAACATAGAGGTATATAATAAAATATTTACTTGAAATGTAATTAATATACAGCTATATAAAACAAGCTGGTGGAATCTTTTGCTTCTACAGACCTTTCTGTGAAAGAACATAAAGGTGTCTTATGATGCATTGTTTATACTTCAGCATATTTTGGAAACGGGGTCAAGCCTCATTAACCAGATAAGGTATTACTCATGGGATAGAGGAAAGCCAGTGTTTCACGTAAGAGCTAACTGTATGAATGAACTCACCTTTTTCAGAGCTAAGACTTAATAATGGAATGCTTTATTTTTCAGATGCTGTGCCACTTTTTCTGAGACTGCTGCATTCGCCCCATCAAAATGTTTGTGAGCAAGCAGTATGGGCTTTAGGCAATATCATAGGTTTGTGTCACTTAGTATAACAATTCAAAGCTGCTTTGCAAATCAAATTCTTAAACTGGTTAGGATGCTATTTATTAAAAATTGGAAGTATAATCAACCAGAAGTTGAATAGAGCAATTACTCAAATGGGGCTGGCTCACATAGTTTTTTTTTCTCCCAAAAAGTGTCTTGTATTTAATTCTTGCTTTCTCTAATTCAGTTCTTCTAACACTCACATCTTTCATTCCCAGCAAATTAATGTTAGACAAGTAAGATTCAAATTATGTAAACTGCACAAACTGTCTTTTGTTTTGAAGGCTGGGAAACTGGAGTTTCATCTGGCCAAGCCATTTTGACTTCCTTAAATCTTCCACTTTTCTGTTTTTGATTTTAAGTGATACTCACATCCTGTAGTGGTGTGGTCTAAATGTATGCTTGTAATGCTGGAAGATGGATCATTCTTTTAGTGCCACCGTGCCTTAAAATGCTGACATATTTTGGCATTGATTAGTTCATATTAAACTAATCTTAAAACTTTTCTAGTTTTGCTAAAATGAATTCTAACAATGTGTATGGGATGACCCTATTTGCTGTCCTGTCAGGAATACAAGTTGAATACTGCAGTGAGGATAACTGTGGGTGCTTATATGTGTGTGCGCGCACTACATAGTCATAGAGGAGTAGGGTTGGAAGGGACCTCCAGAGGTCATCTAGTCCAACCCCCCTGCCTGAGGCAGTCATTCCTATCCAAACAATCCCAAACAACTTATGTAGAATTTAGATGATAGACTATCTTCAACCCTGACACAACGTAGACCTAACACCCTAACTTGCCACAGGTTAAGCAAGGGAAGTACAACAACCAATGTCCTGCTTCTATAAAATGTCAATACATGTTAACAGGTCTTGGGTAGGAGGCCACAGCCCCCACTACAGTGGAAGGGAAAAACCCCACAGTCTATAGCAGTTTGACCATGGGCTAAAATTCCTTCCTGACCCCAAGTATGGTGACCAGTCTGACTTTGAGCT
>NW_005842159.1:45563-55697 GCF_000455745.1 Alligator sinensis | reverse complement strand
CCACCAAAGCCTGGCAATGTCAAGTATTTGAAGACTGCTCTCATAACCCTTCTTAAGCATCTTTTCTGCAAACTGAATCTTCCTAGCTCCTTCAGACTATCCTCACGTGACTTGCCTTCCAAGGCCTTGATTATCCTTGTTGCCGACCTTTGGACCTTCTCTAACTTCCCCACATCCTTTTTAAAATGTGGAGCCCAAAACTGCACATGGACTCCAAATGAGGCCTAACCAATGTCAAGTAGAGAGGCACTATTGCCTCCGGTGTCTTGCACGTAATTCTTCTATTGATTCAGCCCAAAACCACGTTCTCCTTTTGTGTGGCTGCATCACATGGCAGACTCATGCCAATTCTGGGATCTGCCAAGACTCGAGTCCTTTTCCATAGTGCTGCTGTTCAGCCAGGTGTCATCCATTTTCGTTTGTTTTGGATGATTCCTTTCGAGACTTAGCACCTTTCATTTATCTGCATTGAACTTCATCCTGTTAGTCTAGCCCAACTTTCCAAACTGTCAGGATCCTTCTCAGTTGCGTTCACATCCTGTAATGTGTTCACAGTCCTTCCCAGTTTCATGTTCTCTGCAAACTTGCTCAAGAAGCTTTCTATTCCAGCACTGAAATTGTCTTGCTGACTTGAATACATCTAGGGACAGAGAAGAAAAAAGAGAATGTTTTGTTGTGTTTAAGTAATACAGAAACTTTCACAGGTCACTTTACATAAATATCTGATCTGTACCTTTTTGGGGGTTTCATTAATCTGTTGCAGTGTCAAGCGCCCCCCCCCCCCCCTTTGTCTGTGGTGTCCACCCCCCCCCCCCCCCCCCCCTTGTTACCAATTGCCACTTCTTTCTCCGTTTGTATTGTGGATTGCCAGTCTTTCCAGAATTCAAGTACTTACTGGGAGAGGGAATTAAAATACAGAGTTATTTACTGCATTTTGAACAAGCCCATTGACTGTACCATTTTGATTAGTGATGTCCTTGTGGGTGAAATAGACAGTGAACCCTCATTTTCTGAGAGGTTTACATTCACAAGACTCATAAAAAGCTGACTGCTTTCCCAGGATACTGAACACTGGATGGGTCATTTTATACTGCTTACATTCCTTTAGCGGTGAAGATATGTTTATGAGGGGTTTCTGTTTTGTTTTTGTTTCTTTGAGCTATTAGTATTTTGGTTAGTAATGCTAATTAGTAGGTATTGGGAAATAATGTATTCTGACATCATCATTCCTTGCTAAAGGTTACAGCAGTGTATCCAGTGGTTCAACCCCTGGAGCCACACTTACAGCACAGGTTGTACTTGCAAATAGAGAGAATAGCTCCTAGGTTGCTTTGAAAATTCAGCCCTGAATTGTTTACGTTTAACCTCAGGAAATGGTTCTGTAGAAACCATTTTTGTAAAATAGTTTTTACCTCATAAAATCACTTGCTGTTTATACAGGTGATGGACCCCAATGTAGAGATTATGTTATTAGTCTTGGAGTTGTGAAGCCCCTGTTGTCCTTCATCAGCCCATCTATTCCTATAACGTTCTTAAGAAATGTTACGTGGGTCATGGTCAACTTGTGCCGTCACAAAGATCCACCTCCACCGATGGAAACCATTCAGGAGGTGAACTAAATTTATGTTTATACATTTAAATGTATTATACTAGAATTGGTGAATGTCTTGAACATTGTTTAACATTAAATGTTTTCTATCTGCCTCCCTTCCTCAGATCCTTCCAGCCCTCTGTGTTTTAATTCACCACACAGATGTAAATGTAAGTAATAACGTTTCCCATAAAGTGCTTCCTAATCAAGTATATCACTGTGGCACTTCTGGTGGCTATAGCCTAAGGTCATTTTAGAAGCATCTGATCATGACGAGGTACTTTTCTTTTCTTTAAAAAAAAAAAAATGTTAAGCCTCTCGTCTTTCTTTTGCTTCCTAAGGATTTCTTTTGAGAGCATGCATTTCAGATGCCTTATGCATATATGGAAGGAAATGTTTATAATGTTATGAATACATGCTGAATGTACTTTTCTTTACATGAGAAAAGCAACTATTTATGCAGTCTACTTATCCTTTTAATAAATGCTGTACTTACTCAAATACCAGACGACCCCTGAATTATAAGAGAACCCCTCAATAATTAGTTTCTATATATGGAAAGTATATAAATTCGTAGTAATTTTCCAGGTATATAATCTAATTATTGGAGCTTTGCCTTGAATTTGTCCCTCCCCAAATACCACAGGGGGAAAAATTTAATCTGGGTGGGGTCAGGTGGCCTGCTTCCCCTTTGTTCCCACAACTTCTTCCTGCAGCTCTCCGCCAGTGTTACCATCCGGACCTGCTGTCCCTAAGCACATGGAAGTGAGGGGCAAATCTGAAAATGCTAACTTTGAAATAAAATGCCTGTAGTCATTTAATTCATCCAAAAACCTGCTACAAGTTTTAGTACAAGTACTTAATAAGTGCACTTTTAAGCAACACTAATATATAGTACAAACTGTGCACAATATTAATCCAAAATCAAGAGGCTCGCTTATTTACCATGGAGTTTATTGGGCTGGGCCCCAGCAGAGTCAAGTGTTTCAAGGTACACCCTCAGCCTTCCCCCCTCACATAGACACAGGATCCATGTGTTAATCAGCTCCTCACTTGTGATGACTAGAACCAGGTGCCCATGTCATGAGCAGGGTTCTTGGTTTTCCCTGAGAAAAAAATTGCAAAATCCATGATTTAAAGGCCCCCCACAGCCTTCCCTGGCCTTGCTGGTACCGCTCACTCCCCCACCCACAGCCCCTGCCCCCCAGCCCTGCCAGGGCTTTGGGGCCAAGGACCCAGGTCCACAGTTCCTTGCCCACAACAGAAGGCAGCTGCAGCAGAAGGAGCATGAAGCCGGCCCCCCTACTGCTGCCTGCTGCAGGTTTGGGCAGGGGCAGAGCTGGCTCCCGGGGGCCACACACGCTCCGGAGGGGCAAGGAGGTCTTGCACTCCCCAAATCTGTGAATGGGGCAGGCTGCGGTAGATCTGGGGGAGCAGGTCCCTAATGCCCTGAGAGTGAAAGACTGGGACCACCCACAGTGTATAGGCTTCACCGGGCTCAGTGCCTCCATGCAGGGCTTCCCTTAAGGGCCCATAGCACAACTCGCAGTCCATGTGCAGCTGGCCGGGCACTCCATGTATCTCACCAACACTTCCCTGCTCCTGGCTGGAGTGCCCAGCCAGCTGGACATGGACCGTGAGCGGCATTATGGGCCCTTAAGAGAGGCTCATGGAGGCATTGAGCCCAGTTGGGCTGATAGTGCTGCTGGCAGTCCACATGCTGCTGGCTGGGCACTCTGTGTCATTCACCACAACTTCTCAGCCCCCTGTAAGCCCCACTTACCTAACCTTACAGGCACTAGAAGGAAAGTGAGCCAGAGGTGTGTCTTGGGACTGACTAAAAGCCTCAGGCCCTGTCCTTCCCCCTCCCCCTTCCCCTCTGGCCAGGGTTTGGGGTTTCCCCAGTCTTTTTACAATCAGCTCTTGCAGGCTAGAAGTCTGCCCGCCTACAGAGCTCTTTGCAAAAGCGGAAAATCTGCGTTTTCTCTGATTTTTAAAAATGGGAAATCCGTGGTTTTCTCTGTTTTTTCCATGGAAAATGGGAAACCCAGATCCCTGGTCATGAGTCTTGGGATCCTCCAAAAATGTATATGCTGATGAGGTGTGGGGCAGCCTTGTTTGGCAGATTGAGAGTGGGGGTGGCAGAGGGATCCTGGGTGAACTGTTTGGGGCCCCTTTTGGTCATTTATGCCAAATATTTAAGGCTGGTGAAGAAACAGGAATCATTGGGAGTGGGAAAGAAAGGCATAGCTTAGCTGTAGGATCAAAGAGGTTGCTTCAAATAAAGTGAGGCTGGATATCTTTCTTCTGTGTAGATTGCTTTGGTTTTGTAATTGAGCAAACATTAACAGGTCAGATGCACGCTTTAAATGAACTGCTTTTTGCATATATCTATATATGCAAGGAAAACCAAGAGGAACTTGCATTGCATCTGTTTTACTCTAAACAAAGGTTTCTAAAGTTTTGTTTTTTTGTTTGTTTTTTTTTTTTATCTCTGTGAAGGAGCACTAGTAGATAAGGATATGTCAAGCTGCTGTTGCAGTATTTTTGCTGTATTCTATTCCTTAAACTTTGTTCACCCTAAAGATTAACCATAGCTTTCTCATCATTTTCCATTATTAACATTATGGAGATAGTGTTTGTAATTGAATCTTCACAGATGACTAACCATTTGGCCCATAAATAGAGCTAAAAATGATATCAAAGTAGTTATTCTGAGTCCTAGCTAACGAGAAGGCATACAGGAGTGAAAATAATAAAGTCTGAAATGCAATCGCTTTTTCAAGTGAACTATATCATGCTTCAGAGTGGTAGGAAAGCTTGTTTTGGTTACTGTTTTGTTTTTTGGATTACATCAAAAAAGACAAAATGTGGGTAGAAAAAAAAACTTATTCTGAGATATGTATTAAACATTTAAATAAACTCTGGGCTTTTGCTTTTAATTATCAGTTTCTAAAAATAGTTTTCACATCTGACTTGGCATGTGTTGTTTAGAGCTTCCTTTTTTGTACTGGCTTAATTTTGTTTTTTTTATGTTAGATATTGGTAGATACAGTCTGGGCTCTTTCCTACCTAACGGATGCTGGTAATGAACAGATCCAGATGGTGATAGACTCTGGAATAGTCCCTCATTTGGTTCCTCTTCTCAGTCACCAAGAAGTTAAAGTGCAAGTAAGTTCAGATTGTACATTCTGAAACAAAAGCCTAGTGACTTTGTGTACCTTTTGGTTTGATTATTGTTTAAATATTTATCAACACATCTTTGCAGATGCTTCAGTTTCTGAAACTCTGCAAATGTCAAATTTTTTCTACTTTTGGACAAAAGAATATTTTTTGCTTTAAGTGTTTTCGTACTTAACTTAGACTCAGCTTTATAGAAATATCATTGAAAATTGTTCTCCCAACTGTTTCAGATGTTCCACAGTCTTTAAATAGTGTTCTGTTTCAGACTGCTGCGCTGAGAGCTGTAGGAAACATTGTTACAGGGACTGATGAACAAACGCAGGTAGTTCTGAATTGTGAAGCTCTTTCACATTTCCCAGCCCTTCTGACACACCCCAAAGAAAAAATTAATAAGGTATGTAAGTACACATAGAAGTCAAACTGTTCTGTGTGTCATTTGTTGTAAATATTTTTGACCACTATTCTCTGATGCTTTGCATTCCACACATTATAACCTAAACTAGTGAATAATACTAATTCATATTTGTTATACCAAGTTCTAACCTAAAGGGCTTGATACTATCATACTTTTCTTGACTTGCTGAAATTATTTTATTAGAAGAATTTTAAGGACCTGTCACAATCCATTTGCCAATCATAGTAATGTGTAGGGTTTTCACCTGTATCACATGTATCAGTGCATAATCCCTGCTTCTTGGATTTGTATAAACATTCATCTTTTTATCTTGTGTTGCAGGCTGTCAGTCTGTAACTTTATAGACCAAAATCTCTGAGGGGTCTGCCATATTTGTATAACGCGTTTCAATGATTTGTTAATAGAATAAAGTAAGTATTCCACATAAGATTGGAATACAGTTGATTAAACTGACTCTTGGAAATGATGAAAAAGAGGTATTTGGATGTCTGTCTGAATGGCATGTGTGATTGGGGGAATTTTATTCTAATTAAATTCTTAATTTATACTTTTAGTACTGCGCTATTTGGGAGGGGGGAGTGTGTGTGTGTAAGTGTACAAAAGCTTCAAAATGGGGGCACTGATGGATAAAGTGCTGATTTTGGAGTGCATCTGAGGCATGCTGTATTACAGCATTGCCAATGATTAAAGACCAAGATAAGCTCACCAGATTAGTCTAGACATCCTAAAAATCTCTAACAGGTTCACTGATATAAGTGATCCTGTGATCTGATCCAAGAGGTTTAGTCAAGATTATTTGACTTGATAAATTAGAATCAGGGAGTTATCTGTCTTGTATTCTCAAGTTGAATAAGCAGTGTTGAATGAAATTGTTATACCGAGACAAATTGAAAACATTTGGTTTATATAAAGTAGTCCTAAGGGTGGATTGGAAGGTAGCTAAATTTTCTGGTTAAGTGTGGTGATTATGGAAGCTCTTATTTTAATGTCTTTATGTACAATACTGATTGTTCTGGGTGAATAATTTATTTTGTATAATCTTAGTGAGAAACACGATGGCTTTTTTTCTTTTTATTGAACCAGCTGTACAGTTGAGACCATGCTGGATAGTCTTTTGGACCAAAGTGCCTTTTTTCAGGTCGGGGGCTAAAGTCTTAAAATTAGATGATATTTCTAAAAGCTTAATTCCTGAAACTGTCCATGCACCTATGAAAGCTTCGTATTTTGATACTGAGAATGTATTTGTTCACTCTGGAAAGTAAACTTGGGCCAAGTGGAGTTTTTATGGAAGGTTTTGTGTAGCAATGTCCAGCATAACTGCAGTGTTGGGCACTCGTCTGTGTTCCTGACCACTACTTCACTTGTCTTGAGCATTGCCATTCTTCCAGAATATACTTTTCCTTTAAAGGTATTTTGATATCATACATACTTGAACAGCAATTTTACTTTATAAACTGATACACTTACATCTATATGTGGCCTGTTCTTGCTTCTCTTGGATAAACTGTTGATGTCAGTGGAACTAGGAGCACAATCATTTCTTTTGTTCATATTTATGAATAAATATATTTTTGGAATACTTGGGAACAAAGATAAAGAGGAAACAGATTTTTCATGAGATAAAGAGCAGTGAGTATCATCTTTGAGTGCCTGCCAAAAGCAATGTAGCTCTAACTTCCTTTAGAGCTCCCTCAGCCCTCAGTTGGGAATAGTGGTGGCATTAGAACATAAGGATGACTGAATAAACTGTTGAGGTCAAATCTAAAATGACCCTTTGGTCACTTTAGAAATCATGCCAGTTAATCTTCAGGTTTAGTGTAATCCTCTTCGTTTCCTAGTTTACAATAATAATTTTGTTACCCCTACTTTGTCAGTTTTCTACTGTGTCTAGATTGTTATGATTTTCAATGCAGTTATGTTTTAAAAACAAAAACAAATTTTCAATTCTGGATGCTAGGATGTCTTTGATTTTTGTCTAAACATTTTTAAATTGTAAGTTTAAGTCTCAAGTTAGAAATTGTTATTCAAATACTCCTCCACACTATTTAATGTCTGTACTTTTTACTTTGCAGGAAGCAGTATGGTTCCTATCTAACATCACTGCAGGAAATCAGCAGCAAGTTCAAGCAGTGATAGATGCAAACCTTGTTCCCATGATAATACATCTTCTAGATAAGGTTAGATAACATGTTCCTTTTGTATTGTTGGTCACAAGAAAAAGGAGATATATTTTTGAAATTCCTACAGATTTTAAGTCTCTTTGTTTTTATATTGGGTTCCCTAGGGACAAAGTATAATAGTATATTTTCATAAATAGCTAGTTACCGCATAATCTTTTTGTTTAACAAGCATCTAAATTTCTCTTATTGAAGCTTCAGAAGATGCCATTGATCAGGTTTTTTTCCAACTATTTAAGTTTATCTAATAAGATATCAGATTCACCCAAAGAACCTTGGCTGCCTGTGTCCTTAGACCAACTCGGCTACAATCTACACCCCTGCTTCATGCAAAACAATGATTATTATTGGAAAGATGTGGTAAAAAAGCTCTTTGCTTCCATGTAAAATGAAGACATGGAGATAAGCCATTTTTTTAAATGTCTGAGGATCTTAACAGCCAAAAATTGGTGTAATTTGTGGTGTCAACCATTGTGTATAATCCTGGGGATACCCTTCATATGAATACATAACCCATTGGTTCCCCCTCCCCCCAGCCCAATAACCAAAAGAGATGTTTGCTGATACCATTTGCAAACCTAATTTTGTCTCCTGTTGTAAGTTGTCCCATGTATCCACTCCCTGCAGAAGAGTCCCAAATTATTTTTTCTTCTATTGGCAGGCTACAGAATCAGCCAGTATGTCCCTTTTTTAAAATCTTTACCACTGGATCTTACATAGAAGTAGGAAGCTATACAAGAAAGTAACAATAATTGCAGTAGTCCTGTGCCAGTAACTGCCTTTTGCTGTTAGTATGAAACTCTTCATGTGTATACTCACACTCCTGTGATTAGGCAGAAAAGCTAGCAGAGCAGTCCCTTTTGCCTTGTATCACCACATCCAGCTTTTTGTGGTGGAGGGAAAAGGCTTGCTGCTATGGTACTAGATTTTTTTAATGTACTGATTTGAAAGTCCTGATTGAGCATGTGTGGAGTACATGATCAGTTTCTGTTTTGGGTTGTGTTTCTCTTAAAATATTTCCCATTTTAATACTTACCTTCCTTTCCACTGAGATGAGAGGAAGGAATAACCTCAGTGAATGGAGTGGAGGAAGAGCATGGGAAGTCTTGGGTCTTAGCAGAGGAGGGTGAGGAAATAAGATGCAAAATAATAATAATAATAATAAAACAGTTTGAAAGTAGCTATTTTTTTCACTAGTAGTAGTGTATAGAAATTTTAGCACAGATTTGTATTTTATAGTTGCTGCTGAAACCGTCTTGCATCCTGAAGATGAAAGGATGCTGAGTCTCTGGTATAAAGTGCTTTTGTTGGAATTTTATAAACACTATATACATTTGAAGTTTTGAAATTCCAGTACAGTGCTCATCATTATGAGATGTTGCAGGCTGCTAATGAAGAGATGGAAGGGACAGTGGTACAGTTGGGTGGTTGTTTTTTTGGGGGGGGGGTTCCCCTCTTCATGGCTCTTGTTCCAGAGGGGAGGAAAAACTTTTTCCTGTTCTACAGCTGAAACTTTCCAGGCAGGATAGTGCTCAGGGGGGTCCTCCAGGCTGCATAGGCAATAGAAGATGGAGCATGGGGAGGAACAAACTTTCATCCTCCTACTTTCTAGCATTTACAAGATACTTTCTTTCTGCCCATCTCCCCAGTTTTAAACTGAGTTTACTCCCAGTTTAAAATGAGGTTTTTCCTCATTTTAAGTCCTCCTATAACAAAACAATTACTAAAATATTATATTTAAGCAGGAGGAATATTATAAATATGAATAAAATAATCTACAATTAATTATTATTGTCTTTTAGGGTGATTTTGGTACTCAAAAAGAAGCTGCGTGGGCTATAAGCAACTTAACAATCAGTGGAAGAAAAGATCAAGTGAGTAAATCTGTTTCCCTAAAACTAGTGCACTTTTTTTCCCTTTTGGTTCTTCTGAAATTATCTGAACACCACTTCCTTGAAATAATTTTTGGTGGATTAGTGAAATGATATTTATGTGGAAACCGTTTGGTTTCCATGTTGGGAGTGACCTGAGACTAGAGTCCTGGACAAAAATTTTGTCTGAAGTGCTCCAACATGTGTGTGGCTGAAGTGCTTCAGAAACAAGCATCAAAAGTAAGGAACATCTTTGAAGCATTTCATAAACCATCTACACTCCAGCCATGTGTGATGAGGTTGCTCAAGCTTACAGCATTTCACAGATGGAGCTCTGTTTCTGGCCACCCTTCATCATGGATGTTGGAGGGGAATGGAGAGCAATTACCTGTTGCAGTCCCTGGCTGGAGGGCCCTGCTGCTGGATGCCATCACAGTGATTCTTTTGAAGTGCTTTCGTGGTGGAGGTGGCTGGTAAAGGTGCACTGATACATTGGTCCAATTATCAGATCGGCACAGATATAAAGAAAATTGACTGTATTGGAAATCAAACTTTTTTGCCTAATGTGGCCAATAAATGCCTTGTGCATGTGCAGCATGTAGATGGTGAGGAGCACAGCCCAACAGCTTGGAGAGCTGCGTCCAGCTGGTAAGTCTGTTGTGGTAGAAGGGGAGGAGGGAGGAAAGGAGTGTAGGGGGAGAAACAAATGGAGGCCCCTGCAATGAGGGAGGTAATGTGGCTGGGGCAGGGCATGGGATGGAGCTGCGAGCAGCTCGTCTTGGGGGCATGTGGATGGGGGGGCGGCTTCTTTTGCTCTGCAGGTGCGGGTTCTGCTCAGCTGGGCCGGGGGATGGAGCTGTGGCTCATTTGGGGGCCATGGAGAGTGGGGGGCGGCTT
>NW_005842159.1:33720-45505 GCF_000455745.1 Alligator sinensis | reverse complement strand
AGGGCTACGCCTGGGGCGGGGGAGGGGGGCCTATGGTGGATTTTAGGGTGGCTGAAGCGGGGAGGTGCCCCAGCCCGCCCCATGCAGATCTGGGGGCATGCCCTCCCAGGGTGCATGCAGTGGTGGGAGCTGACCCCCACTCCCCATGGCTCTTAGCTGAGCAGCGCCTGTCCCAGTCCCACTCCCTCCCTCACCACAGCCTCAGCCTGTCCCCCCTCCTGTCCCTTTCCCCACCCCTTCCACCATGACAGACTTACCAGCCAGACATTCCTCTTCAAAGCTGCTGGACTGCATATCGGAATTCGGATTGGTATCGGCCAATATGCCTCCTTAAAAATCGGCATTGGCCCAAAAAACCTCTATCAGTGCACCCCTAGTGGCTGGAAGCTCTACAATGGTACAGTACTGAAGCGCTTCAAATACACGTTTGTTGGTGACCTGGGAATGTCAGTGGAGAATAACTTTGAGGGCGAAAAATGAAAGTGATGTTATAATACATTACAGTAACTTGCTTTAAAAAAAATCTGTTTCATATCTGATGGGACTCTTGAGCTGTAGGAGTCTGTATTTTCTTCTAAAAGAGAACAAAAATATGCTTGAAAATCCATGCTAGGAGGAGGATGATTTATTCACTGCTTTGTCATCTTTGTATGTGCATTCTGTAGAAATCACTGACAACCACACATACCAATAAAGCTGGGCACCAGTTGTCAAGTAGAAATAAAGTTTGGGTTTGCAAGGACACTGTAAACCAAGCCTGCTTCAGTGGGGTCAGGCTGAGACTACTTCTGGTCTTTGGGATCACAGCGCATATCTATACGAGATGTTTCCTGCAGTTTCCTAATTAGCTCTTCAGTAAATGTCTCCACATCTGCATGCTGTCAGAATGGAGTAAACTAATCAACTTTGCCACAGGCTAGTACTTGGCTAGCAAGTACTGTCCTGTGGCAGAATTATTTACTCCCCAGCAGTGTGCATGTAGATGCTGACGGGGCTGGCTTCAGCATGAGGGTGTTTCAGTTCAGGGGCTGCCTGCTGGCAAGCCCGACACTGGAGCACCGTCATGCCCCAGCCAGCCCCTCCACAGCATGTTGAACTGAGGGGGGAACAGCCCCAGGCTGCTGAGCTGACCTCTCAGGGCCCCTGCCAGCCTGGACTGTTCTGACCCAGCTCAGCATGCTTTGGTCCTGGGTACAGGTTCAAATGCAACGCCTGGGAGCAATACGCTCCAGCATGATATACACCACAGTTTATTGCTATGAATTAATAGTACATGTAGATGGTGCCTGCAACATACTAAATTACAGCAGTTAGTGGCTTTTCATTGTGTAATCTGAATTTAGAATGTATTTTCAAAGCATAAAATGGATACATGGGACTGAATTTTTACACGTTTTAAAGTGCTTTAAAACATTCTTAAGGTTTAGATGTTAAGGGGCAAGGTATCAACTCTAGCTCTTAGTCATCTTCATGAAAAGTGGTGGTGGCTTGTGGGTTTTTTCTTTTCTATTTCCTTATTCAGTAACTCTTCCCCTTTTTCTTGCTTTTGCACATGGTTTAATTAAATATTTTTAATTTACATGTTGCTCTCTTCTAGGTGGCATACTTAATTCAACAAAATGTAATTCCTCCTTTTTGCAACTTGCTAACAGTAAAAGATGCTCAAGTTGTACAAGTGGTGCTGGATGGACTAAGTAATATATTAAAAATGGCTGAAGATGAAGCAGAAACCATAGCCAACCTTATAGAAGAGTGTGGAGGTATGATGTAAATTATTTCACACTACAGCTTACTGCAACTGCAAACATAATGAACGGTGAAGCCCATTTACTACCTGTTTCGAAATAGTCGTTTGTTGCATATCTTTCTTATGCCAGTTTCACTTTGTACTGCTTTGAGAGAATCTTGATACAAACGTGTCTGTCTGAGGAAACCTTTATATAACCCAATACAATATATAAGAAATCCAGTCATGCTAGTGAAGTATCCCAACTTCAAGTTATTTTGCCATAGTTTACAAAGTAGTACATTGCTGTGTCTGTCCTTTTCCTTAAGTTGTAAATGTAATGAGATTTTTTTTATCAAATTATTTCAGATACATTTTTAAATAAAATTATTAATAGTGTTGCCTTGAAAATATGGCTAAATTTTAAATTTTGTGAAATAGCTGCCAATCCAAAAATATGGCTAAATTTTAAATTTTGTGAAATAGCTGCCAATCCACTGGAATTCTCCTTTTAGGAAAAGGAACTATTTTAATGTTTAAATGATCACTACAAGTTCTCAGGGAAACACCTTTCTTGCACATTACTTGAGATGAGGGTGGTGCTTTTGGAGATCAGGAAATTTAAAAAGGACAAAGGATTTAAAATGTAAGTGAATTGTGTTTAGGAGAGGAGCATCAGAAAATTGAGGTGCTTTAGTGACTGAAGAATCTGACCCAAGTGAGAACTTCCTGCTATACTTTCCTGGTTGCTGTGCTTTTGTCTCCTTGACTGGGAGGTACATGCTACTTATTCCACATGGCTGCATTATAGTGTAGCTGTCTTAAAGCCTGAGGCACTAATACTGCAATGATGATTACTTTATTTTCCCCAAACTGCTGAACACTTTTTTTTTTTTTATGGTTGGAGAATCCCAAGTGAATTATTATGCTGTAAAAAAAACCAAACCAAACCAGAATAAGCATCCATGCATGGAGTTAATCAGCATTAGCTGCATGTATAGATAAACCTAAACATGTTGCATTCTAATTCTACTGTTAGTGTCCCCAGAACTTTTTTAACTATACAAGAATTGGCTAACATGGGGATAGTTAAGTTAACCTACCACCTGTCTTCTCACCTCACCCATTAAATTTAAGTGTCAGATCTAATGTTTTAACCTTCTGATTGATTCCTTCTCTTAAATATTTCCTACAGGGTTGGAGAAAATTGAACAGCTACAGAATCATGAAAATGAAGACATCTACAAACTTGCTTATGAGATCATTGATCAGTTCTTCTCTTCAGATGATGTAAGTGTGTAGTAGTTTTGTCGCATTTAACTTTATTTATCAAAATGCCTCGAGACTTTACACTGGTTAAATCTGTTTCTAGCATTTACTGTGATGATTATATTTGATCGATAGTGTCAGTAGGTAGATTTGTGCATATTTGTTCAGTTTTGAGGTGGTTTGAGCAAATATGCTTTAAATAAAATGTCTTGCTGAAACTAATTTTTCTGTTTTTGATAGCTGGGAGACATAGGTACACAGGAAAACTTTTAAGTAAGCCATGCTTACCTCATTGCATCAGCCCTTCTAAGTTGAATGAGTTATAGTTTAGAAAGAGGCTTCTTTTTAAGAGAAATATTTGATACATAACTAGGATGAGAACCATTGCACCAACATTATTTAGCCTAAGTTCCTCTGATCTTCAGAAGTAATTTTTTTTTTTTTGCAGCTAGATTGTGCCAGTCTCACATTTTATTAGGTTTCCAGGTGCATTGAGTAGCAAGTGGTGATGTTGCAATGCATTGAAGTCCTGAGCATCGATTCATAGATATCTGACAGTGAGCTTAAGTGCCTTAGCAGCTCTTCTTTCCTACATGGCTGTATCTCAGAATATTTTAGTCTAAATCAGTAGTTTTCAACCTATGGTCCCACAGACCCCTGGGGGTCTGTAGACATTGTCTAAGGGGTCTGTGAAAGATGACTATGATCAATCAAAAGTATGTGAATACCCATGCTTACAGTTCAAAGGGGTCTGCACCTCCATCTGAAATTTTTTAGGGGTCTGCAAATGAAAAAGGTTGAAAACCACTAATCTAAATACATAACACGTAAATGTGCTTTTTCAAAGTAATTTGCTATTTTTAAAGTTCAAAGAGAAGTTTGTCCTGTCCCCCTCAAAAAAATTAAATGTGATCGCTGCTACAATCCTATCAATTTTGCAACATTAGTAAGGTAACTCTTCCTTGGTAGCTAGTAATCATCAAAAACAAATTGCAAACTGATGTACACTTCCCACATCAGAAGTGCAGTGCTGCTGTGGTGTATTTCTTGAGAGGTATAAGAAGCCTGTGTGGCAGTTCAGATCCTGGAGTACTTTTCACAAGTTAGGAGTTAGTCCTGGTATTGGGGTATTTTAGGTAATTGCTGCTTGTGTTATCAATGTTACCCCTACAGTTTCAAGAGATCTTCTGTTCCTGCCTTGGTGATTTAGTGCTCTGTTAAACAGCTGCCACACTTCACCCTATCCACTGTATAGTCTGTAATAGTGTGCAAGGTTTATAAATACAAGGTGTTACTGACTATAGATTCTATGGTCAGGCTGCCACAAATGAGCCAAAACCTGTCTCTCTCAATCACTATTTATACGAAGCTGTGGATTTTTTTAAACACTAGATCCTGGTGACTGTCTGGTACAAAATGATAGACATGTTAATTTGTCATGTTTAGCCTTTCTGTACTCATTCTAAATGCTTCTTTGTTCTGTTACAGATTGATGAAGATCCTAGCCTTGTTCCAGAGGCAATACAAGGTGGAACATTTGGTTTCAATTCATCTACCAATGTACCAGCAGAAGGGTTCCAGTTTTAGAGTGATGACTTGGAAGTTAGGTACAATGCAGCACTGAATAAAAAATGGTTTGATCCATCAATCTTGGCTCATGGGATCCGCTGCTGCATTAAATCGGGAAAGAAAATGTGAAGATTTCATTTGGAATCACAGAAAAGCCCAAATGAAGTCAAGATGGCGAGTGGGTGCGAGTGAGAATGAGTGGCAAAATGTAATGAAAAACTTCACACTGAATGCTTATTTAGATTGTTCAAAGAAAAAGGGCTACAGGTCAAAGATCTTCAGTGCCTGAGAAGGAACAATGACTTATTAGAGCAATTTGGGGGGGAAATGCAGTACTATCATCATCAAGCATAAAAGAGAATAGGATGCCCATATAAGTCCAAGGAGAATGAGCCCAGGCCTTGCTATGAAGCACCGTGTGAATGGACAACATTGAATGAATGTCTGGACTCGATGCTGTGGAACCAGGCTCTTGTTTCAAATCTAGGGCTCTTCAGTCATGAAGCAGACTCCTAGTCCTGGAGTGGCGTGTGTACGAGAGTATGGTTGTGATGCTGTATGTGAACGCATGCAAGCTTGATTCGCCTTCAGGGGGCTGATAATAAACCTAGTAAATCATCAAAATGAGTTCATAAGTGTTAACTTACACTGGACACAAAAACAAAGACCGGTTTAGCAGCAGACTCTAGTTTACTCCTGCAGCCTGTGGTTTTTTTTTTTTTTGTTTTTTGTTTTTTTCTTTTCCCTTTTTAATTTTTCTTTTAGTTATTTTTAATTTTTTTCCTGTATGGCTTATTAGTTGTTTGTAAAGTCAGAATTTTCAGGAAGGCTTCCCTGTGCATTTGCACCAGATGAATGTTTGATGTTATGAAAAAGCTTTCCATATCATCAAAACTAATTTGTGTAGATTTTTGCATGGAAAAAAATCATACTTTTCCCCTCAAATAGACTGTGTTGCAGTACACAAGTTGCCATAATAGTAGAAAACAGTAAAATGTGGTAATAAAATCATCATCCTTTTCATTTTCAAAGATAACATGAAGACCTTTGCATGTGGTAATCTACAAGCATAGCTCATTTTTAGATTTTGTTGAGTCCTGTAACCAAACGTTTCCGTTGTGGTAGAATACCGTGCTGTGTTTCAATGTTACTTGTTTTCAAACTTTGTTTTCTATGAAAATGATATGGAAACTTCTAAAATTTAAATTTGGTGCATATGTACTGCTGAATAAAGACCGAAGAGGTGTGAATAGATGTACAAATCAAATCATGGTTTGAACACCTTAATTAATATGCCTAATCTGTCCAATTGTTTTAGACTACTTTTTATCTTAGATGTAGGCAGCCATGAACAATCTATTTTGAGCCACTTTAGAGAGAAAACTTTGTATTTTTAAAACTTGCATAAAAGCATGCAAGTGTTTTTATGATTGGAAGAATGCCTCAGTTTTGAGGTTCTGCGTACTAAATTAAAAGTGACATTACAAATTTGTACGAAAAGGAAAACTCTTTATAAGGTGGCTCATTGTAGGAAATGCTGTGCCTTCCCCTTTGAGCACAAGTGTTGCATGAACAACAGTTTGCTATAATAAAACATACCAGGTTAGCCACCATTAGCATCTATATCTACCTTGTGTTTTAAAATTGACTGGTAATTCTGAAACACTGTAGAATGAATGGATAAAGATTATTTTGTGATCATAACTCTTTGTTGGACTAGAGTATTTTTGCAGCATTCCTTGTCATCAGAAACATGGTTAAAGTTTAAAACTAGAAGCAGCAGAAAACTAGCTTGTGAAATTTATCCAAGTAGAGAGCAGGCTAGGCTGTCTTGGGGAAATAAACATTAAAACATATAACAGTGTTGTATTTGCTGTGTCTTTTGTATAAGCTTATAACTTTTTTTATAAGTATTTGGGTACACAAGCAATTGGATTGTTTGGTTTAACAAATTGTTCTTAATCTAATTATTGACTCAGATAAAAGATGTATAGGGTGATATATGGGACAAAGAATGACTTAAAGCAGAAAATAGAAAATTATTCATGTAAGGTGCTTGAAAATAAGAATGCCTTTCTATGATTTTATTTTCCTGTTACTTTCTAATGTAAGACGTTTGGCAGTGAAATGAGAGATCTCTCTTGAAGGATGGGAATTCTAAAAAGATTGTGGGATTAATAGAGTTTAACCATCAGAATCGGTATGCATGCTGTAGTTTTACTTACCAAGGATATTGGGCTACCTCAGTGGTGTTCTTAAACTTTTAGACTCAAGGCACCCTTCAGAAAATGTCAACACTTATTTTTCCGTAACCAAAATACAAGTAAAACCTAATACAGCAATGCTGTTGCTGTGAAGAATTCAGACCACAACAGGTCAGAAGATTTTTGACACCATGGATTCCTATTGGAAATCTCTGGGTTTATCTTGCGGCTCATTTGGAACTGTTTGTATACCCAAGAGTGCTAATACTGAGCAGCATCCCGCAGCACCCCTAAATGGACTTCATTGCACCCTGATTGAGAATCACTCCAATGCTGCTGCATCTCTTAATTTTACACCTACCTTCACCTCTCTCAGCATCCTCCCCCTTTCCCTTTTGCATAAATTTAAATTACTTTATGCCTTTCTTTTTAGTAACCCTCTCTGCAGGTAAATTCATAGAATCTGAAGCAGGCTGTTGCCTACACATACAAAATCTTATGCCTTTCTGAATGAGTTAATCTTTTTAAGGTGCCACACTGCCCTGGCTTTTATGCGTAATATAATACAGCAATTTGTAATTGTTTTATCTTAACAAATTCTTGTATCTGAACAGCTTTTCAGTAGGTGCTTTCCAAAGGTGGTAGGTTGAGGTTGTACTGTATTTCTATGTCTAGCTACATATTCAGCTACAGAACTTTCCAGTTAATTTGGCTGTGGGTTTTTTTGCCATGGTAATTCTTTAAGAAAAGCATGCTTACTTTTAGGAAAAACTTTTTTAAAGTACAGGTATTCTTTTAAGAGTTGAGCTTATATGCAAGAATAGACTGGCTTGAATAGCTAGATACTTATTTTAAATTGCAAAGTTATGTAGTCTGTTACCAAAGTAAACAAAATAAAATCTCCCCTTCAAGTGTTGTGCAGTCCATTGTGCTTGATGCTAGAAATCAGAGCCTATTTGACTGGCATGGTGTTTTTTCTTTTTTTCATCTCCTTTACGTACTGTAATTTGGTCCAATTTTGTAAAACCTCTATTTTTTTTTTTTTTATTTGGGGAAAGTTTTAAAAAACAAACTACTGGCAAAAAAACATATATAGCCTGCTAAATTTCCTCTAATGGGGATTTCTTGACTGGTTGAGATTTGGTAAATGGCTAGTAAAAGCTATTTGGATTTCACCAGTATAACTTTGAGGCCTTTGAAAATAAGTTGGAAATCCTTGGCGTCAGTTAGATGTTGTTTGGCATATTCAGTTTTGGCCTATTGTTTCAGCCATCGTAAGGTGATGTCATCACCAGTGTGAAGAGCTTGAAGGCCACCAGATAGCATAGTAGAGTGACACAAGTCAACAATGTGGAACATGGTTTGAACTTGCCCACAAGGGCATTTGTTGTGAGGCACAATGACCCTGTCAGTTAGATGATATTTAACAAGGTGAAGTATAAGAAAGGGGCCTTTTATCTCTGGTAAGCACCTTGCTGATTATTTATTGTGTTTTTCCAAGCTAAGAGGTACCTACTGGTCCATGAACAACTTTTCACCTTGCTTGCACTTTATATTGAAACCCACTCAAAAGATCATCGTTAGCACTTCTGCAGTAGCAAGCAGTAGAGGTTTGTAAGTGAGTTTGGCCAAAGGGGGGGGGGGGGGGGGTGTGTGTGTGGGTGTGTGGGTGTGTGTGTGTGTGTGTGTGTGTGTGTGTGTGTGTGTGTGTGTGTGTGTGTGTGTGTGTGTGTGTGTTCTCAAGCATACTGATACCATGTATTGCATTCATCATTTCTTGAGCAAACCCGAAAAAAGCATGACTTTCCACTTCACAGCTGAGGGTACTTGAGTCGCAGAATAACTTACTCTAGTATTCTGTTATGTTAGTGGCAGATCTGGGAGTAGATTCCATGTTTTGCTCCAAAACCTTTGTCCTATTTGTTGGGCTATATAGTCTGTCTGGCCTAATGTTATAGTACTCTAACTATTCCTGTTATCTGTTCCTATTATCCGTAGGGATTGCCTGCAGCTAGATAATGTTAGTTGACACTGATCTTTCTACTTCTGAGGTTCTATATTTAAAAAAAAAAAAAAAAAAAAAAAAAAAAAAAAAAAAAAAAAAAAAAAAAAAAAAAAAAAAAAAAAAAAAAAAAAAAAAAGTAGGTTTTGTTTGCTGTGCTTTTAGCAGTTTCTGGTTAAATTGTCCAAAACTTTGCTCTTTGCACCTTCAACATTTTTGGAATTAACATTAACAGATTTATGTCCCAAAAGGCTGAGATTGATGTACTATATATCATAAATGTACCCCAGAGTATTCATGTGTAACTGCATACACAGGCAGCTGCTGCTTACATGCTAGGACCTTGACATAGGAGCAGTTTTGAGATTTTTGTCATATACATTAATATTTTAAGAATTTTACCAGGTGTACAAATTTATGTACGCCTGAGTGGGAGAAATGGCATAACCTAAACTAGCACCCACCACTTGGTAGATGCACTAGCAATTAAATCAAATTTTTAAAAGCCTATTGCCAAGAGACATGAATATGTCCTTCTGGTCTGAAAGGCAAGCATAAGTTCTACCTTTAAGACTGAGTTTTAGAAGTTCATGAATAAGTGGTATTTCCATTAAGAGGCCCTTATTCTATTAGAAAATGCCATTCATTTCTCAATAATTCCTATGATTTGCTTATTGTGCTGTTCCTTCTTGTGAAGGATAAGAGTGGTTTTTAATTATCAGCTTGTTTACAACGTGGTTTTGCTAGTTTCAGTAATATAAGTTTTTCTACCATTCCAAAGTTAGAGAATAAATTGAAAGTAAAAATTAAAATTAAGCAGATTATAATCAGGAGAATGAGTATATGTGCAGGCCTGTACTGTTGTGATTAGGTTACACTTCTGCCTACGCTGAAATGAGATGGGTCTACCTTGTGTCATGCAAGTGTGTCATTTCCATTGAGTTTAAAGAGCAATGGTGACTGGTGTCTACCAACACTTATTCTTTTGCATCTTAAAGAGTCCCAGTAAAGGTGCAACTAATGGAGGAGAAAGGAGTTGTTTTACAGATGTAATTAAAGTCACCTCCTGGAATTACATAAATTATTCTGGCTCATTTGCCAGTACAAGTTTTATCTAGAGAGGAGTTTGTACTAATACAGGATCAGTTGGGGGCAGGGGGTCATGCTCCTAACCAGTATAACTACACAGTCAAAATTTACTGTTTACCTGACCTCAGTTGAGCTAATTTAAAACCCAATTCAGGAAAGCTTGTTAAAATGTTTTTAAATTGCATATACTCTAGCAGGGCTTAAGCATGTGCTCTGCCAAATTTAGCCTCTTGAGAGATGAGATTTGGCTCTATGGGTGCATGTGATTTTAGTCTTGGAGAAGCAAACTTCTTATCCCATAAATTTAGTGAACTGAGATTCTTCTCTCCAGTTTCACAATGAAGTCAGGGACAAAACTCCCCTGCTTTTTAGATACTGGGGCTGTAGTTAAATTTGATAAAAATCCAAGCCCACTTACATTTTTTATGCGCCTATAAAATGTGTACCAGTATAGTACCAATAGATTAAGCTTCACCCCCCCCCCCCCCAATAAAATAAAATACAAATTAAGATAACCCAGGGGAAAAAAATGCATGTTGAACTGGACATGACAAAGTTGAAGATAAGTCTATTTTCTCATATTGCATGCAAAAATATCATATTAATCTAAATGGGTCAAGGAATATCCAAGAAGAAATGTCATGGCATATACTAAAACTTTTGGCTACATAAAATTAAATTTAATATTCCTTATACAGATATTGAAAATTCATATAGTAATTCTTGATTTATCTGTGATATTTTGAGATGAAAATTTACCTCCTGTATAAAGTTGTAAATTTTCCAAGATTCTTTAACATGGGGTGTATGTCTGCTGTATTCAGGTTACAAAGAAAAGCTCATAAGAGAAGAAATGCATATCTGTGAGCAACTTTTATTTTGCCCACATGCATCCAAATTGTGCATCAAATGGGGCAGAAATCCTATGGTCAGTATATTGCTATGTAATTAAAATTTTTCTCCAGGTTACTTTGTAAGGGTTGTAGCATTAAGGCCACATGAACACTTAAAACTGGCATTTTTCCTAACCTTGGAATCCTTAACTTTTTTGCAATTCAGAGTTGTTGTTTTTTAAATTTGTACTTTCCTAGCGTTTTGTTCATTGGGGGGGGGGGGGATGAAAGGAAATCGAAATTTGTATGTGCATGCCTTCCTCTCAAAATCATAAGGGCTTGAACCTTTTGTACAGTAGCACACACTGCTGTCACTTGAACTACCAAATTAAAAGCATTGACTCTGAACACCTTACAGAGTGTAAATGGACTGCTAAATCCAAAGAAATAGTTGAGGGATTGGCAGTCCATATATTTTCTTACTTCACCTGGAACTGGAAGAGTTCCTCATCATGTCTGCTCCAGAGAGGGGATAATCAGCCATGCTGTAGGGTTCTCACAGGAGGAGCACTGTACAGCTGTGCCCCACAAAACTGAAGTCTTTAATAGGTACCAAGTATTCCCAGCATATTGTGCTGCTGCTTTTCAGGAATGTGTCGTTTTCACTTAAATGTTTATATTTAGTTATTGGGAGGCTAACCAATTATTTCCAAAGGAACATTTAAAAAAAAAAAAAAAAGGAAATGGCAATGGCAATGTTTAGTAACTTGTAATTTAGAAAAACCTAAGCAGAATTTAATGGAACACATGCAAGGCATATATCTAACCTATGTCTTTTTTTGTTTTCAAAATTCTGCTGCAAACAATGGATTTGTCAAGAGTTTCTTTTAAAAAATTGCAAAAATATTATGTAATGGAAGCCAACATATTTACATGGCTAGCAGCTGTTCCTATAATAAACATACTACAGTTTTATCCAAAAAGATTGCATTTTCCTTCTTTCTCCTAGAATTAAAAATGTCTTAATATTAGCCCTTATCAAAATCCTGTAAGCTGCATAAACCATAGATGCATTTTTCTCTATTTGTGTTGC
>NW_005842159.1:30131-33698 GCF_000455745.1 Alligator sinensis | reverse complement strand
CAAAAGGCTGGAAACAATTTTAATAATGCAGCTGGATCAAATAAACTTTATGAAAGGAATTTTAGTAGCAGAAAATGTGTAAAGTTTACAAACTCTTACTAGTTGCCAATAAGATTTAGTTATGGTCAAAGCAATTCTCAGAAGACATAAAGCTCTTTGAAAGAATTTGCATAGTTTCATTACCTGTCCTGCAGTAAAGATGGATAAAAGTTCAGCCTGCCTAAAGATAAATTTCAGTGTTATTTTATCATCTTTCAATTACTTAAAAGTTTCTTCTTATTTTTCAGGTGTCGTGAATAGGCATAAACACTGAATGTGTGCAAGATGAGCCTTATTTTTCCTCAAGCTATAAATATTTTGATAATTGAGATGAGAGCTCTGCTTACATCTTTAAATTTCTGGAAAACAACATTAAGTGATGGTTTTGTTTTATTTATTTATTTATATACTTTATTTTATTTATTTGTTTATGTATTTGATTTATATGCCACGCTTCCCAGAAAAGGCCCAGGACAGCTTGCAATAAAAAAAATCGAGATCAATTTGTAAAAATGGGCATCACAAAAGTTAATTTTCATAACTTCAACCGATCTAGAGATGCTACAAAATGTCTTTATCTGGACAAAAACTGAGCTTTCTTGTTATCTTTTATGTTTGTGACTGTGGGTTGCCACACATTATTCTAAATACAGCTGCTTTCCCAGCCAGATGATCCCTGTATTGCAGGTTTTTCACACTTTCTCTGAGTTAAGGTAACTTGTATCCTTCCAAGCTTACAAAAATGAACAGACTTTCAAGATATGTATATTTCTGTGTACATTTTGGTGCTTTATATGTAGTATTGACAAAGATTCTCCTGCTTTCTTGTCTCTTGAAATGGAGCTTGTATGTGATGTCATACAAATACAAGAAGCCATGTGACCTAGAAGCAAAGCACAAGACCACAGAGGTTTGAGGACTCAACTGAAGCTGATGTATCAGGTTGGGCAAGGTGTGGGATTTGTAAAGGAGAAAGTAAGGTTTTGTTTTCATGAAAACTAGATTAACACACACTGAGACTGTAGAACGTATTTGAGTTAAAGTGGACTTTTCTCCGAGTCCACTTTAACTCTGCTCGTGAGTCTGAGCAGAGAAGAGATGAAAAATTGTATTGACCAAATGATAAATTTGTTTGAAGCATCTCTTTCATTAGTTTGTGTCCTGACAGTCTGAATGAGCTTCACGGATGAAAGCACTTGTAATTGCCAAAAAGCTGAAGCACATTGCACTGATAGTAATTTGTGTCAATAACAACTCTGAGAAACTTTCTGTATGCTGGATAAGTAAGTGCCTCTGAGAAAGCATGGAATACTGAATTTGTGATGCTCAAGGAAATGTCAATGAGACAAGCATTTTTGTGGTATATTTTATTGGGCTGTGTAGTTGGGAGAACTGTTGAACAAGCTTAAGAGGGTCAGTTGATGCCCAGAAGCTTATCCAAGAGCTCTCCCAACTATAGTAAGTCCAATAAAAGATGCTACAAAAAAAACTTGCTGCCTGAGAAGGAAGACATTAGCAGCAGGGGGCAGGATCACAGGGCCCCTCGGCCAATGAGAAGCATGGAGGAGTCCCTGCCATAAGCCCCCAAATGGTGGCTGGCCCTATGATCTGCCAATGAAATCAGCTGGCCACCAGGAGTTGGGTTGACCCCTAGGCATGAGCTTTCATAGGCAACAATCTGTCAGATGCTGAGAAGGCCTATGCCCTATCTTCTGCCTGTCGTGAGTGGGGGGTGATGGTAGAAGGGGACAGCGACAGTAAGTTGAGCTTGAATAACATATGGAATTTTGTGGTGTATCCAGTAGATAAAATTACCAAGACCCATCTTATATTTTTAATGTGAACATAGAACAAAAAGTTGGTTACAGTAGATCTAAAGAGATAAGAAGTGTGGAGTTCTTGGGAGTCCTTTAAAAATATATGCCTAACCCATGATGGAGGCTGTTTTGATACAGAAGAAGTATAAATAGTAGATCTGTAGTACTTGGTGCTTTTACAGTGGCTCATATGGTTTATAAGGATGGAGGAATTATATACTGTAAGTTTGGGACTTCCTAAATTTTACTGCAAACAAGCTAGGGAAGTATGGGTTGGATGAATGGACTGTAAGGCGGATAGAAAATTGGCTGGATCATTGGGCTCAAGCGGTAGGAATCAATGGCTCAATGTCTAGCTGGCAGCTGGTATCAGTAGTGTCCATGGGGTTGGTTCTGGGGTTGATTTTGTTCACTATGTTCATCAGTTATCTGGAAAATGGGATGGAGTTCACCCTTGGCAAGTTTGCAGATGACACCAAGCTGGAGGAAGTAGTAGATTGCTGGAGAGTAAGGGTAGCATTTAGAGACACCTGGATAAATTGTAGGACTGGACCAAGAGATCTCGTGAGGTTCAATAAGAACAAGTGCAAAGTCCTGCACTATAGATGAAACAGTCCCAAGCACCAGTACAGGCTGGGGACCAGCTAGCTAAGCTGCAGCAGCTTTGCAGAAAAGCACGTGGGGCAGTTCAGTGGACAATAAACTGAATATGAGCCAACAGTGTGGTCTTGTTGTAAAGAAGGCTGACAGCATAATGGGCTGCATTAGTAAGGGTGTTGCCAGCAGATTGAGGGAGGTTATTATTCTCCTTTATTGGGCACTGGTGAGACCACATCTGGAGTACTGTGTCCAGCTTTGGGTCCCCCACTACAGAAAGGATGTGGACAAATTGGAGAGAACCCAGTAGAGGGCAATGAAAAGGGTTAGAGGGCTGGGGCACATAACTTGTGAGGGAGGCTGAGGGAACTGGGCTTATTTAGCATGGAGAAGAGAAAACTGAGTGGATTTATTAGCAATCTTCAGCTACCTGAAGAATGGTTCCAAAGAGGATGGAGCTTGACCAGGGGTAGACAACGTTTTTTGGCTGGAGTACAGAAAATCCCCACAATGCCTACCTTGGAAGGTGTTGGAGTGCTGGCATGCCAGAAAAACAAAAAGAGGGCAGAGGGTACATTGCAGGATGCCCTGCATGTGCCCCTTGCCCCCCAGCCCTGCTCATGACCCTTGTCTCCCACCTAAAGCTGGTGCCCCAGCTGGGGCTCTGAGACTCAGCAATTACCCAGAACCTGGGCCAGCTGCAAACATCTGCTGCCTCCCAGCCCCAGCCATGGACTCTAGGGAGGCAGCACATACTGGCAGTGCTCCCTGCTGTGCTGCCCTCAAGCAGGGTTGGAACCCAGTGTGGCAGGGCACAGTGGGGGGAGGCGCAGAAAGCTGCCAGCTCCCCACTGTCCTGCCACGCTTCCCCTGTGTGCCGGGGGAGCAATGTAGGGAGCTGGGAGCAGGCAGCTTACTGTGCCCTGCCGTGCCAGGTTCCAATGTGCAGCGCAGGGAGCACTGCCGGTATGTGCTGCCTGGGGCTGGGTCTGGGGCCGGGGCAGAGAGGCAGCAGATGTTTGCAGCTGGCAGAGGTTTTGGGTAATTGCTGAGTCTCAGAGCCCCAGCTGGGGCACCAGCTTTAGGTGGGAGACAAGGGTCATGAGCAGGGCTG
>NW_005842159.1:23348-30121 GCF_000455745.1 Alligator sinensis | reverse complement strand
AGGTAGCAGCTGTTTGTAGCCTCCAGGCTGTAGCCAACCCTGGCTCTGGGTAGCTGCTGATAGCCACGGAGCCCGGGCTGCTCCCAGCAGGGCTTGCAGCATCCCAGCTCCCTGCTGGGAGCAGCTACCCAGAGTTGGAGCCAGCTGCAGCCAGGAGGCTGCAAACAGCTGCTGCCTCCCTGGCCCCAACACATGCCAAGGAAAATGGCCTCACATGACATGCTTGGCATGCATGCTGGGGGTTGCTGACTCCTGAGCTAGACCATTCTCAGTCGTGGCATATGACAGAAAACGAAGCAGTGGTCTCAAATTGCACCAAGGGAAGTTTGAGGTTAGGTATTAGGAAAAACTCTCACAAGGAGGGTACCCAGAAAGGTTATGGAATCTCCATCCTTGGAGGTTTTTAAGATTGAGCTGGACAAAGGCTTGGCTGGGATGATATAGTTGGGGATGGTCGTGTGGTGAGCAGGGGTTGGACTAGATGACCTCCTGAGGTTCCTTCCAACCCTAACTTGATTCCATGTAAGTTTTATGAGGAACAATGAATGGTCTGGACAACTTTCAGTGTGTAGAGAAAGCCTTTTCACTGAATTCGTTATTGCCTTCCAATAAAAACTGCATTTTTCATGGAATCTCAAGTTTTGCAACTAAGAAGATTGTCCCAATTGCTGGGGGGTGACCTAAGACAACAAAATGGCATCAACCACTTCTAGAGTCCTCTGCAAAGGAGATCTTGTCAGTAGTTGAATCTTATAAGGGACATAAACTGCTTCCTGCAATTTTAAGGCAATTGTCAGCAACCCTATAAATATGCTCTAACAATGAACTCATGTTTCACCAGGAATGCTCAGCTTGAAATTTGGAATTGTAAAGTCAGCAAAGAATGATTCTGCTGAGTGATGCTGCCAATTAGCCCATCCATGCAGCTAGTTGATACTGCTTCCAGTTTAGCAGACAGTGCATGTTTGAGGATACTGCTAGCAGGGACAGTAAGCTTACCATATACATCCTTGTTCCTTAGGAGACCAAGATATAAATGTACTAGCCCATATGATCCTGAGACTTAGTTGGACTGTGCAACTAACCTATTTTTTGAAGAGGAATTATTAGGTAATGACCACTTTGCCCATTACCATAGCTTAACTTTTCCCTCTTCATGAACCAAGTGGCTAATTCCTTGGGTAGTTAGTATGACACTGCTTAACTTGGATCTGTGCATGAGGATAACTTGTTTACAGGCACAGATCAAATGGACACTGCTAGTAAAATGCCTGTTCGTAGGCATGTGGATCGCACACACCATGTATTCACACATCTCAAAGAACTGCAACATGTCTATGACTGAAAGAAAAAAATATTTATTTGTTTTTATATATCTATATAAAATAAGGCAATTCCAAAAAACAGCCTCTCAACACTCCTCTAACATTCGGAAGATGTAGGCAGCCCTATCAAGTCGGAAATGGGACAAGTGGGAGCTCTATGACAGATCAATCCTCAGTAGCTAGTTGAAATCTTACGCACAAAATGAATCTGAACTTGACTGGAGAAGCTTGCTGCAGACTTGGTATTTTTTTCCCCACTTTTTAAGAAACAGTTTTTAGATCCCTTTGTTGAAGTTCTTTTTCTCTGGCGAGGAGAAAAATCACCATCCCAGGTTCAGTTCTGTGTTGTCTAATAGCCAGATCTTCCTTTGCCTGGGGTTCAGTTTCTCTGTTTGTAAAGGGGAGACTCTGCGGCACTTGGGTTTCTGTTTTTCCCCTACGTGAATGGGAGACTTTCATCCATAAGGACTTGTTTGCTCTTCAATGAAAGCAAACAGCATAATGGGCTGCCTTTGGGGTTTTGTCTCTTTCTACGAAAAAGAGGTTTCCTGCCACTTGGGCTTCAGGTTCTCCTTTCCCGAGGTAAGGAGCTCATCCATCAGCCTCACCCTTGGTGGAGGGGCGGCCCCTGAGCTTCGGCCTCACGCGGTGCGAGTGAGCGGCTCCTCGCCACGGAGCCGCCTCACACTGTCTGAATGCGGCGCTTCTCGCCCTCCGGGCTCTCTTCCTCCCTGCAGTGGGGCAAGACGACCTGCGAGTCGAGCGCCTCTTCCTCGCGGGGCCTGACGAGCGGCGGCCCCCCCCTCGAGCGCCTGCCCGCCTGGGAGTGTACCGAAGTCACGAGGCGGGCCGAAGCGCTGCAGCTGAAGCCGGTGGCGGCGGCCGCTAGGGCGCACGCCAGGATGCACATGAAGAAGCTGGGCCCGAAGGTGGAGGTGAGGCGAAGGGGCTGCAGTTCCTTCTCGGTCTGCAGCCTGCTGCGCGTCACCTCGAAGAGGCAGGAGCACAGCGCCGCCGCGCCCAGGGCGAGCAGAGCGGCCAGGCCGTGCAGGAACGGGGCGGCGGCGCAGCGTTGCTGCAGGCCCAGGAAGTCCAACAGCAGGGCGCTGCAGCCGCTGAGGATGGCGACGAGGCAGCAGATCGCTATGGACAGGATGAGGGGCACCCCGGCCGGGCCCAGGAGAGGCGAGTCGGGAGGGGGAGCTATGGGGTTAAGGGCCCAGACCGCTCCCAGCACGAACTGCACCTCGTCGCCGCTGACCAGGACCCAGCTGGGGTAGGCCCCGGCCAGGAACATCAGCCCGACGGCCAAGGCTTGGGCCACGACCGCTGCCAGGCTGCCCGTCCGCCTGCTGCCCGCCAGGCCCCGGAGGAGGCGGCCCGGATCCTCGGGGCCCGCCGTCTCCATGGACCCGGGGCAGGGAGGGCGGAGTAAAGTCGGCTCCGCGCCCGCAGCTCCCGGGCAGCTGTGCCGTGCTGTGCCCCGCCCCCGCCGCGCCGAGGCAGTGCTCCGATGGCCCGGGCGGAGGCAGTGCTAAAAAGGGGGAAGGGGGAACAACCCGCTGCGCGGGGCGGGACGGGGACTTGCTGCAGGCAAATCCGCGACTTCCCCGGCGCCAGGGCCAGGCGCAAGGTTTGCTTGGTAAATAAATCCCCTAAAAGGAGATGCGTCCGCCTGAAGGACTCTGCGGGCTTTTGTCCTTTCTTCATTTTGTTAGTAAGCTAGGGGAGGGGGGCCGGTTTTAACCTTTGCTCTGCCTGTAGAAACATCCGCCAAGGTACAGCCTGACCTTGCCTGATGGTTACAAGGACACAGGTTTAATTTCTTGTAAGCAGCACATGCAGCTAAAAAAACCTAGTGTAGATAAAATTAAAAAGAAAGCTTTGCAGTTACCATTTATTTGTGGAATTACCAGCTTAATAGTTTTTTATTCAACATCACTTTTAAAAAAAGATGTTGTTTGGCAGCCTTTTACATGGAAAAAAAATTCCAGTTACTGAATGGGTTACAGTATTGTTCACATCCAGGTCTCTGGTTTCAGTTGTCATAATCCAAATCAGGTTAGTAGTAATCAAATTTACTTAAAATCCACTTCAGATCAACAGTGACCAGAAGTCATTATGATCTGATAGTGGATCAGTGCTCTGTAGGAATGAGTTTGATTTTAGTTCAGTTCGTTAGCTGGGCATTTGTATTACAAGGTCTGCTGCCATAATTAGCCTGAATTGGCAATCTGAACAGACTAACTGAGCAGGTATGGAGGAGGTTCACCAACTCTCATCCACAAAGGTAAATCCACTCAGAGTTGGAGCTGTGAGACAAATAATATTTATTATGTAAAAATAATTTTATTATGAGAGCCTCTGTAAGCATTAAATTCACAGGAAGAAAAATATCTTTTGCTGCCTACCTTTGAGGAAAATTCATATTTTTGTATCGGCAAAACTGCAGGGTTAATTGAGTGAAACACAAGAGAGAAAGATGTTATGCTTATAGAAGACCTTTTAAAATATTAGTTTTGTATTATCCAAGGCAGATGTTTAAGTATTTTGGAATGATGAGACTCTTAATATTAATTTGCCATTGCACTGTAAGTAATATGATTTGCTGACTTTTTTAAGGCTGCCATAATATTAGTGTCTAAGAATGTGTTTGAATTTTTATTCCCGTGACTTGACAAATTATAAATAAACCAACATAATCCCGTCTATGTGGAAAATGTACACACCACTGGGTATTTGACCTATAATGTTTTTAGGATTATCAGTGTAGCAGATGGTAGATCACAATGCCAGCCACGAAATCCCTCAATGCGTCCACTTTCTAATACTTGCAAACTCTGTTTTTCCCACCTGCTATCCCAGAGCGGAGATGTTCTGGATCTTCCATTTCAATTCCACAGCCTTCAAGTCCCACACTGCAGTCAGAGGCTTCCTGGTCCTGGACTGAATTCTCTTCAAATCCTTGTTCATAGATTCATAGACATTAGGGCTGGAAGGGACCTCGTAAGATCATCAAGTCCAACCCCCTGCCCAAAGGGTAGGAAGTCAGCTAGGGTCAAAGGATCCCAGCAAGATAAGCATCCAAAAGGATACGTTTTTGTTCCTTAGAAGTGCCCAGAGTAGGTGCTTGCACCACCTCTGTGGGGAGTCTGTTCCAGGCCTTGGGAGCTCAGACAGTAAAGAAGCTTTTCCTTATGTCCAGCCTGAAACGGTCTTGCAGGAGTTTGTGACCATTGGACCTTGTCATCCCCTGGGGTGCTCTGGTGAACAGATGTTCCCCCAGATCCTGATGAACACCCCAATATACTTATAGGCTGCCACCAAGTCCACCCCTGAGATGGTGCTTTTCCAGGCTGAAGAGTTCCATAGCTCACAGCCACTCTTCATAAGGCCTGCTCTCTTGCCCTCTTATCATGCATGTGGCTCTCCTCTGGACTCTCAAGCTTCTCCATGTCCTTCCTGAATTGTGGAGATCAGAACTGGATGCAGTACCTCTGCTGCAGCTTCACCAAGGCCGAGTATAACGGGAGGATAACATCCTGGGTCTTGCTCAAGATGCATTGGTAGATGCAAGCCAGAATTTCGTTCACTTTGCCAGCTGCGATATCGCATTGGTAGTTCATGTTCATCTTGTGGTCAATTGTGACCCCCACATCTCTTTTGGTTGCAGCGCTAGTGAGTGTAGCATTGCCGAGCCTATAAGTGCGATGTGGGTTTTTTTCCCCTGGGGTGGAGCACCTTGCATTTCTCTGTATTGATCACCAGCCTATCCTCAAGTGTGGATATTCTTCCCCAAAGTTTGATGTTGTCAGTGAACTTGGCCAGTCCGCTTCTGACACCAAAGTCCAGATTGTTTATAAGGACATTAAAGAGTACAAGTTTGAGATCAGAGCCCTTAGGGGACACCACTGGTCACCGAGTGCCATTTTGATTGGGTTCCATCAACTACCAACCCTCTGGGTCTGACCTCGGAGCCAGTTCCCCAGCCATTGGACTGTAGTGTAGTCAAGACCACAGTTGCCCAATTTTTCCATGAGGATGTTGTGCGACACCAGGTCAAAGACTTTTTTAAAGTCCAAATGTATAATATCAACCTCTTTCCTTTTGTCCAGATGATACGTCACCTGGTCATAGAAGGAAATGAGATTGGTCAGGCAAGACCTACCTGCAACATGGAGCCTTCTGTTAGCCTGTCAAGAATGATTTCTTTGATCATTTTTTGATAATTTCTCTGATGATTTGTTGACCCTCCCTCATTTAATGAAAAAGATTTTCAACTGTGTCTGGAATTTGTGAAAATGCTGAATACTTCCAGTTGATTTTTAGTCCCTAAAGATTAGTAACTGGTATAAGTCTGATCTTACTTCCATTTGCAGATGATAAAAGCAGGTGGCAAAACATCTTTACTTTTGTACTGGTCTTCCCTACTGAGATTAATTTTTACCCTTAACGCAAATGAAAACCCATAGAGAGCATTTTCCTATAAGGCAGTTACCTGGGGAAACGAAATCCAAATAGACCAGCTCTGTATTTGTTCCATTTTGTTTTGCCTTGGGTTTCTTTATTGACCGTGAACAGCAGATGAGGGTTTAATAACTGACTGTAGTGGCATCAGCAAATTAGTTCACCAGTTTCCTCTCCCTGGGCATAAGTAAGTTACTTCATATTGTAAAACTATACTAGATCGCATGCTTGTACGTGACAGTCCTTGTTTAAATTTACAGGTTTAATCCTACTTGCTTGATGATATCACTGATGGTTACCTTGATACTTTTCAGGTGGAGCCCCGATTTTATGTGATAAATACAAATAGCTGCAGTGTATGGAGCTGTGGGCCATTTCCTATGTTACTTTAAAGGCTCTTAAGTGTATTTATCAGGACTCATACATTTCTCATAAATTGTAATTTTAATTTTACTCCAGCAAGTCATCAGTTTGTACAGGACTAGTATTAGAAAACTGCAAAATCACTAGCAGTTGGAAATGCACATAACTTCATAAATATTCAATAGATTCCTTGCATTTCGGATCTACGGTGCATCTCTGCCAGTGTTAGTAGCGACAGAAACACGAGAATAAGTTGGCGAGAGATTTTACTACCCGGTCCTCTTACTCTGGCCAGTTTCCTGCTGCTCCTCCTGCTGTAACCGCAGGGGTGCGACTACTGCAAGAGATGAGAGGATGCGTGCTTTCTTCTTTTTCATGTGCACTGTGACTGCGTGACTTAACTATGAGAGGAGTCTGAGGGAAAGGCCCTGAAGCCTTTGCTTCAGTTGTGCTCCGCTCCCAGCAAACCCTGCAGGCCACCTGAAGGCAGCCCCTCGGCGCTCAGGGAGGAGAGCCTGCACTCGGCCTGTCCGCATTCGCATCAGCCGAGCCAAGGTTTCGCCTTTTATGTCGGAGGGAGAGAATGCGCTTCCGCGCGCGGTGACGAGGCCTGCGGGA
>NW_005842159.1:21971-23338 GCF_000455745.1 Alligator sinensis | reverse complement strand
TGGCCACGAGCCGAAGTTCTCAAGTGGCAGTTGGCGCCGGCCGTTTACTTTCAAACTGCGCGTTCCGCGGCGGTTGGCTGCAGCGGCGCATGCGCGCGGGGCTCTGCGGCCTCTGCCTGTCCGCCCCCGGCCGCAGAGGGCTGCTGTAGGCGGCGGGAGACGGATGAGTCCGCGCGGGCTGGTGAGTGCCCGGCTCCGGGGGCGGCGCGGCGAGGCGAAGGGATGCATGCGGGGAAGAGGCACCAGCATTAAGTGGGGCGTGGGCCCCGCATCCACGGACTGTCACCGGCGCCGCGCAGGCGGCTTCCCCCGTGCCCCGCGCTGTCCGGGGATAATGGCTGCCCAGGGTGGGGGCACGGCCAAGAGCTGGTATCTTCTCGGGGCGTCCGAGTCTCCCGAGTCGAACGGTGCGGAGGGCAACGGGGGTGGCCACAGACTGGATCCAGCCGACTGGTGGGCGCCCGCCTGGGAGCCGGATCCAGTCATTGGCCGGCTGGATCCAGCTGGTGGGCCACATTGTGCCCGCCCCTCCACCAGCTTAATTAGGTTTCACTGATTATGAGCATATGTTTATGTAAGGGGCGGATCACCCCTTACTCGAGGAAGGAAGTGGGGGGAAAAAACAAACCTTGCCCTTGCCAGTGTGACCCGGAGGGGGCAGAAATCCCTTTTTGACCCCAAATCTGGCTGTTAGATTAGAGTCTGAATAAGTAAGCAAGTCCTTCCAGCCAAGCACCTGAATGCTTTTGAAAGGGAACACCAGCTCACCTTGGCGAAATTAGCTGTTGGCTTCTAGGTGTGGTGAAAAGGAAAAGACCAACCCCCCCCCCCCCCAAAAAAAAAACAAAACAAAAGCCAGATAAAGTATTGCATGTGGGAGGGGTGTGCTCAATTCTTCCTTGTCCATGAAGGTGACAGCAGAAGCCCTGAAACTGTTGCCTTGTCAGCACACATCCTGGTTTTCCCTGGTAAAAAGTCACAAATTCTCTGTTTAAAAAACCCAAAATCCGTGATAAAAATTAGAGTCCCCCCCCACCCTGCTAGTGCCCCTCACTCCCCCACACAGCCTCCCCAGTCCTGCTCGTGCCCACTACTCCCCCCACAACAGCCCCCCAGTCTCCCACACGAAGGCACAGACACAGACAAATACACACACACACCCTAGCAGGTTAGGTGTGGGGGAGGATGGGGGGGGAAGGAAAGGGTTGGGGGTGCAGATTGAGAATGGGGGGAGGAGAGGTGCATCTCTGTGCATGTTCCCGGAGGGCGGGATGAGGGTGGGCCACACATGCACCGCCCGGCCAGGGTTGGGGGGAAGCTCGCATGCAGCAACCCCCCACACCACCGCCTCTGGTGGGGAAGGGGCT
>NW_005842159.1:19402-21608 GCF_000455745.1 Alligator sinensis | reverse complement strand
CCTGGCCTGGTCTCCCTGACCCTGCTCGGGGCAACCAGTATAGTGGCAGCGGTGCAAGGGTGCTGGCACAGGGTGGCTGCCACCATGCTGCTGCTGGTGGCTGGCATTGCACTGCCCCTGGCCTCTGCCCCCACACTGCATTTTTGGGTGCACACTGTGGCGACCACCAGCACTGCTGCACTGCCGCTGCTGTGCCCTGCATCACTTGCCCAGAGCAAGGGTGAGGGCAGTAGTGCCCTTCTGCGGGCCCCACATGCCTGCTCGGCCGGGTGGGGCTCACATATGGTGGCTACCAGCACATCCCTGTGCGGCTTTCTGGCTGCGGGCAAGTGGTGCAAGGTGCAGCGGTGGCGGGTGCTCCGTGTGAGCTCCCCCAGACTGTGGCCCACAGAAGGATACTGCTGCCCTCACTCCCCTGGCCCTGCTCCTGGGAGCAGGCACAGAATGAGCTGAGGTGGGGGGGGCCGGCAGTGCCCCTCACACCTCTGCCACTGTGCCCTGGGACACGCTCTGTTCCCCAACTCAATCTCCCTGCCTGCCCAGGCTGAGGGAGTGGAAGGTGTTGGGGAAAGCCCCACCAGGAGCGCCCATTAGGCAGCAGGCATTCCATTTCTTCCCCTGACACATCCTCGTTCCCTCAGCCCCCAGCCAGCTTCTCCCCCTTCAAGCCCCACAACCCCCAAGCCCCACTCACCTCCAGGAATGAAGAAGAGTGATCCTGATGTAGCCTCTGGTAAGTGAGAGTGTTGGGTCCTGCCCTTTCCCCCTCCCCCTCCGGGCAGGGTTGGGGGTTTACTGCCCCTTTTGCAAACAGCTCTTGCAGGCTGGAACTCAGCTAGCCTGTAGAACTCTTCACAAAAGGGGGAAATCCATGGGTTTCCCCGCTGAAAGGGAAAATCCACGTTTTCTGATTAAATCGGGAATTCCGTGGGTTTTTTCCATTTTTGTGTGGGAAATGGAAAACCCCGATCTTTGCTCATCAAACACCTTTCTCCTGGAGATGGATTCCTTTCACCCCATCATGGGGATACCAAGTACTTTAATCCACATGTGCTATTAGGGATATAAATACTGATTAAAAAATACCTGCTCAACCTGTTATTACAATGGTTAAATGATTAATTGCTATGGCAACCCCCTTCCTGGCCCATGTGAAGCTGTTCTGGCCCAGTCTGCAGGGCACCCTTGCCCAGCCTGGCACCAGTGGGGTGCTTTCAGCCCCCCAGCTCAGTGACCTCCCAAGGGCTGCACCTTAGTGAGCTGGGCAGCCAGGTGGGTCCTCTGGGCTTGGGTGCAGAGGAGGCAGGTGAGTGGAATGTTTCATGGGGCTAAACCACAGGCCTGGGAGAACCACCCTGTTTCATTTTACTTCCACCTTTCCCCTGCTGGTCCCTGGCTGTGGGGTGTGTGCAGGTGCTGCTAGCAGCAGCTGCAGTTGCAGCAACAGAAGGCACTGCATCCAGACGAGGATGGGTGCTGTGGCACTGGGCTTTCAGTCTGTGGCTCTGCAAAGTCAGATCAGTGGGGTGCTGAGCCCCGGGCTGGCACCTGCCCCATCCCACCACAGAGGAGGGGCTGCACCTGCCTGCGGGAAGCGGGGGGCCAAAGCGCTGACAAGCTCTGCCAGACAGGCCTGTTTGTTACACTTTAAAAGAGGCTTGTCCAATGTACGGCCTGTGGGCCGCCATGCAGCCCGCCAAGGCATTTTCTGTGGCACGCGGTGCTGTGACAGGAAGCAAAAGTGAACATGGTTTACTTTCGTTCCCACCCCTTGTCCCTCCCCCAGCCCCTCAGCAGCTTCCTAATGGCTGCTGAAGGGCTGGGGAAGGGACAAGGTTCCCCCATGCACCATGTCAGCACGGCCTGGCCAGGTCCCTCACAGGGCCGGACCCCTCCCCAGCCGGGGGCGGTGCTGGCTGCAGCTGCTGAGTGGCCCTGCCTGCCCCAAGAAGCCGGTGCTGCGGGCTCGGGGCAAGCGCAGGACAGAGCCTTCATGGGAGAACTTTGCCGCTGGGTGGCGGAGGAGTGGCTCCGCTTGTGGGTCTGGGACACGCCAGTCACTGGTGGGGAGGATGCGCGTCTGGGAGCACCCATGCTCCTGTCTCCGCCGCCCCGACAGGAGCCTGTGCCCTGCACTACTGGAGCAGCCCCGCGCAGGAGGCCAAGCAGCGGCTGCTGGGACTGCTGGGCTGTGGCCTCCCCCCCC
>NW_005842159.1:17023-19167 GCF_000455745.1 Alligator sinensis | reverse complement strand
GCTGCCCTCCCTTTTCTTCTGGCTGGTGCAGACCTGGCCGGCCTCCTGTCCCCAGCAGCACATGGGAAGCTGGCTTCAGCTGTATGCTGCTTTTCCTGGCCGGTGCCGACCCAGTTCTTCCCAGGCGGGTCCTGCAGCACCATGTCTACCCAGGTATGGCACTGGCAGGCCAAGCGGGCCCCAGGTCAACCCCGGCCTGGCCCCGTGGCTTCTCCAGCACCAGGGCAACCTGGTTGTAGCCAAGTGGCTCCTGCAGCACCATGTCAACCCAGGCATGGCACCAGGCTGGCCGGGCACTAGGTCTGTAAAAATACTGTCTAGTGTTTGGATTGTGTTTGCTTCTGTTTCTCTTTGTTGGGGACTGGGGGTTCAACTTGTTACTGCTGGTTAAAGATGTGTTACTAACAAGTTATTAATTCAATAAAAGTAAATCTTCTTGAAGATTATTCTCAAAAATGCCCATATTTTGTTGCTTTGATTAGTTTCCACTCTGGCTGATATCTTTTCCACATTTGATCTGTCGACTTGCATTATGCTTCTTTCATTCATTGAGAAGTGAGTAGAAGCAAAAGTGTTTATTTTAGTCAAGTGTTTGGTATTATTTAATTCTTGCTTTTATATTGTTTTATTTTGGATTTTAAACCACATTTCCATACCCATTTCATTGTCACTTCCTGCAACTTCATTGGTGTCAAAGGTCACGTGACATCACTTCCTGATGTGATACCACTTCCTGTGAGGTCTTTGAATATGGCTCGCTGGCCCACTGGGTAATAAAAAGTTCGTGATCTGGCCCCACATTCAAAAAGGTTGGACACCCCTGCTTTAAAATCATGTGGGCCCAACCCACCAAGTTTCTTATTACCCTCTTTCAGGCAGGGAAGCTACAGGAAAAAGGGACAACAGATCTCTTGGGACAAATAATACAAAAAACAGGAATGGGAGTTGCTGGTTCAAAACAAGAGTTCCAAGGGGGGACACTGGACCTCAAACAAGTCCAGGCAGCACAGCCTAGGAAGTGATGGGTGGCTGTAGCAAGCAAGGGGCTTAGCAACAGCTGCAGTGGGCTGGTAATGCTGAGAGGGAGCAGGCAACAAGCCTCCTGCCCCACAAGTGGGTGTGGGGAGAGCCTGCCAAGTGACTCTGGGCTGGGAGTCCAACCACGTCACAGGGGAAAAGGTTTCAGCCCTACTTCCCTCACAAGAACGAACAACAGCAACTTTTATATGTAACTTTATTTACGTAAAATCTTTGTTATTAAAACATTTTGCCTTCCAGAAGTGAAAAACCCCTGGTTAAAACTTCAAGAGCGATACACCCCAACAACTTTTTATTTACACAAAATCTTCACTGTTAAAATGTTTTGCCTTCCAAAAATGCAAAAAAAAAAAAAAAAATCTAATCGAATTAGAAAAAAAATGACTTCTCAAGTTTCTGTTGAGGTTAAACAAGCAACAACAAAAACAAAAATCTGCATCGCAACTCTGTTGATGATATTTATTGAGAAAAATTAACATGTTGACATGCTCTGCTGTCAATCTTTAGTGCAACCTATTTATAATAAACCCAGTACTAGCAAATACTCATTCTGCAGGCACAGAGGATCCTGGAATGCATGGGTAACTCTTAGCCAATTTAGCAAGCCTTGGAAAGTGCTATGCATTGACTTTTCCACCACTCCAATTAATTGGACACCAATGAAAGGCAGGGCTCCGTGAAGTAATACTTCAGTTCATTTTCCACTTCATTCTTATAAGTTTATCAGGCCAGCAGCTTGGAGAGCAGAGTCCAAAGGCTCCATGGTGAGGGAAGGGCAGAGGCAGGCGTTACAGAGCTAGGGTGGGGCAGGGTTCAGGATGGAGCTGCAGGTGGCTTGACCAGGTGGTGTGGGTGCAGGAGGGGCAGCTTCTGGCTTCTGCGCATACCCCCAGGGGAGGCATTGTGGGCATGTGCTCCCAGATCTGTGCGTGGGTTGAGGACAGGCTGACTGTTTGGGGCAGGGGATGCCACTGGGCTCTTCCCGGTAGGGGCAACTGGGCCCGGGCTGCGCATAGGGCATGTGGCGGCGGTGCTGGGAGGGTGGAAGCTACGGGGGGAGGCCTGCAACCATGCCGTAGCCCTCCCATAGCCCCTCTCCCAGCACT